>NW_020449119.1:483751-554715 GCF_003343035.1 Apteryx rowi | reverse complement strand
CCCCCCCGCCCTTTGGATTAAATTCTAACTTTGAAGAAAAAAGATATAAATGTATTGATAGAGTAAAAAATATACAGCTCAGCATGAAGCTTAGGAAAACTCTCATATAAATCAGTCACATAAATTCCCTTGGATGAAATGCTGTCCTCACTAACAGTGATTGGAAATTGGGCATTGAATTCAAAGGTGCCACAGATTCACATTCAAACTTCAGTCAGGCAAAACAAGCACTTAGAGCATAATCCCTTCTTTTTTATTTTATTTATTTATTTTTTTCCCCAAGAGAACATTCACACTATGAATTTCCCACTGCTTTGGTATAAAAAATTATGCTACAGTCCACAGCCAAGAAATAACTATTTCATTCTCCTATGGTTTTAAAGATGTTCAGCAATGAACATTACTGGAATGGGTCTTGCAGCTTACCGCAGATCTGTGACCTTACAGAAACTGAGCTATTTATCCCCATGGCACAGAGATCAGGTGACTGAATAGTTCTGGTTCTGCCTGCAAAGACTGCTCTCCTCTTCCCGAGGAGCTTTGCACCGGGACATGGAGGTCAGATACCTCAGGGTGGTCACCAAAAGGCAGCAACTGTGACTTGCAGGGCAACTGCACAGTGCCATTAACACAGATGATGTGAACCAGTCTGGGAGTTGCACATGGATTTTTCTTCAAACTTTATTCATTAGTCAGTACCTCCTCAGCCTAGGAAGGCACTAATACGAGGGTTGACAACCTTGTGCCATTCCTGCCGGTCCGAATAATGTGAAACTCCTAGGTGACAGCACTGAATTTCATCCCCCACCCCGAATGGCTGTTCAAGCTATGAAGCTCCTTGTTACACACCACTAGAGGGGTGTCCAGGATACTTTCATATTCCAGGATTAGTCGCACTGAACTTGAGAGGTCACCGTTTGTCAAGTATAAGAATTTATTAGAGATCAGTGGTTCTACACATATAACAGGTGCTAGACAACACTAAACAGCTATCACTGAACAATCTACAAAATACAAGTATAACAAAGCTAAAAGTATAGTAAAGCTAGAGAATACAGCAGGTCTAAAAAAAGGAATATATACATATCAGAGCTCTGTGGTCAAATCACAGGAGCACAGCACGGTGACTGCTTCTGCCCTTTCCCTGTGCTTGTGGGCCACCCCTGTGGTATAGTTTTCTCTGGACAGTTCTCATCACGCTCGAGCTGCGCCAGGATGATTTATATTCTTCCTGGAAGCTGACATCAGGGGCGTCCCCGCTGATGGGTGGGTTGTCAGGTTGGCAGGCCAGCTGACCATGGGTCTGAATCTGCACGCAGAGGCTTACTTTCTTTTATCTTTCTTTTGTTCCTGGGCTCAGTTCATTATCCAGTCAAATAATACCGAACCATAATTACACAGCAGTTGTACGAGCTCAGTCGGTAACAGTGCGCATGTCAACCCAGGCAGTCTGAGCTGCCTTCTCTGGTTTGACTCTTGTAGAGTGACTCTTGTGCGGGCTTAACGACAGGTCATCTAGTGGAGAAACTCCACAGTGCCTGGATGCTTACGCTGTGAGTCTGCGGTGTCACAAGATCTCCATCAGGTGTCACTTCCCCTTTGCTGATTTAGTTTGTTCAGCAATCATGGGGTTGCTGGAGGGTCTGCCACTAGGCTACAGCAACCCCACAGTGTGGTGACTCTGGCTGTGGTGCATCTGGGGTTCATTAACTCTTGGGGAGCACCCCAGAGCAAACCCCTCTTCTATGGGCTGCACCATCCCRAGTCCCACACTTGCCTGTGCGGCATGTAACACACCTCCACAGAAGTATGAAGTCTGCTCTGATCTTGAAAAAGCAGAAGGAGGCATTTGACCTCAGGAGGACAACCCTGCCCCAGCTTTGCTTCAGTCTGAGATGTCAGTTTGGGACTGAAGGCAGTTATATGCCTTTGGAAGAGGAATATCCATTTAAAATCATCTCTGTCATTAATATTTCCCATGGCCTKGTTCCAGGCTGTTGTCTCCTCAGGGCCTGATTTTTTGGGTTGCCATTTTGAGCCCCCACCAAATCTTCCTGCCTGCAGACCTACGTTGACTAACACAACACTCTCCTGGCAGCTCCAGAGACCACGAACCACCTAGGCTATGCAGCTCCTAACTTCTGYGATCTTTATCTCCTTATTGGCTGTATCCTTAATATTTAGTTAGTTAGAATGTACTGAGCTAGTCATTCTGCAATGTTTGAAATAGTCCAAACCTCTATACAGCTGAGGAGAAAAAGTAGAAGAATTTTATACCATGGTTTGCCTTAGTTTACATATCCAGCAAAGATGAACTCCTCCCCCCTTACTTTTCTCCCTTGATGACATCATTGCCATTTAGTTTGTCCTCATATTTAAAAGTAAAGGTACTCAAAACCAGCAGTCTCTCACTGCTGCAACAAGACTGTAGCTGGCTGCTTCTCATTTGGTATTGCCCCTCTGTGAAATATGCACAGTCTACATTCCCCAGTACAGCTTGCTGATTTTTGTATCTATCTTTAACATCAAGACTATCGTGCTAAAGAGGAGGGATGATATGACATTTGAAAAGCCTCTTGAGAAAAAACAGCAAAGTGGATAGCACTAAAAAATCATTCTGAACTTGAGATAATTTGAGCAACTCAACAGCGGTGTTGCTCTACTGCTGTCACTGACAGGTGCTTCAGGCAGCACATTTGCAAARTATCCAAATACATCCATGATTGCCTCTCTCCGGAGAGACAATCTTATCTGTGCTAAGGCTGACCCATGGAAAGGTTATTCAGAGAAAAWCATCGAGAATTATATCCTGCGGGCCACCATCCCCCCTCCGGTGAGTAGGAACACCACGGAGAACTGTGAGCTCTGGATGGGCTCAGAGAGCAGCGGCAGGATCCCTTGGCAGTCTCTGCTCCTGCGTTGGCACTGCGGAGTGGAACAAGCCACCCACATTTTCACATCATTGTCCTCTCCTCACTGACAAACTCCGGGGCTGTCAATGGTTTGAAGCATCGTCAACATGTGTCCTCCATGGAGATGAGACTAAAGATGCCTGGGCTGCAGTACCGACTTCCTGTGTGAGTTTGAACAAGGACTGCTTCTCTGTCTCACTTACTCCTCTTGGTCTTTTTCTTGCTTAAACAGATTATTTGGGAGACAGGAGTGTCTCTCACACATATAGCCTGCCTTCCCTTGGAGGGCTAACGAACAGCACAYACACATCCATGAATGCAGGGACCAGAGCATCTCTTCTCTCCCAAATAAGTGTCACTTTTTGTTTTTAAAGAGTAGGTAACAGATTGCAGGAGGAATGCAGAGAGACCCTTTTGCAAGAGCAGCCATTCTGAACCTTGCCAGAAAGGATATAAAGGACTGTTGTATTTTTAAAGCTTTGAGCATCTAATGGACAGGAAGTGGCCTTTCTTCCCCAGCTGTGAAGGCAAGAATGAGGTGGTTAGATGGAAGGATGGAATTTTGTTACCAGGTTTTCAGAGTTGCTCAGGCTACCTGTACTTACAATACAGAAACCAGCTTGTGAAACGACGTAGCTAAGGTGCAGWCCTAACGCAGAATGCACCAGTTCTACGATTCCTATAATAATGCCTAGCAGAGAGGCAAGAGAAAGCAGCTAAGGGGGAGCAACTTCCTACACCACCTCAGCTGCTTGTTCAGGGAATGTGAGTCGGAGATTGCCAACCCTCTTGAGTATCCCATACTCCCATAGTCCCCATTGGACTACAGGTTTTATTTGTTGCTCTAGTCAACTCCAGAATGGAAAGGCAGAGGCACTCTGAGCTTTCAACCAACGCTGCCTGTGTGAAAACCAGTGTCACTAAATAATTCTTGAGGAACAGCAACCAGAGTGGAGTTTCTGACTACTTTTCTTTTAAGGAGTCATTTAAGAGGCATTATTTTGGCAACTGCAATGCCAGACCACCAGACCTGCTCTGACACCCATTCCTATCC
The DNA here is from genome assembly GCF_003343035.1 of Apteryx rowi. NCBI lineage: Eukaryota > Metazoa > Chordata > Aves > Apterygiformes > Apterygidae > Apteryx > Apteryx rowi. The sequence goes on along the minus strand of NW_020449119.1, from coordinate 550,749 downwards.
CTCTCTGCTTTATCCCCTATTTATGTTGGTCTGAACTGTGATCAGGATCTACAATGTCGCTAGAGAATATGGTGAGTTTTAACCTGAATCAGTCTTTGAACCAGGTTCAYCCTCTCTGTATCGGTATACACACATTCACACGCATACACTGGGAGGACTGGGAAGCCAGTAAATGAATCAAATGGAATAGGGAGAGGTAGGCAGAAGAGGCCTGAGCTGCCGAAACAAACAGCTGCTTAGAGCRCTGGAACAGGTTGCCCAGAGAGGTTGTGGAGTCTCCTTCTCTGGAGRTATTCAAAACCCACCTGGACGCAATCCTGTGCAACRTGCTGTRGATGACCCTGCTTGARCAGGGGGGTTGGACTAGATGATCTCCAGAGGTCCCTTCCAACCTCAACCATTCTGTGTATGTGTGAAATGATCCTCTATGTCTTAAAGGTTTGTAACAATAAATGCTGTTATTTTAAAAATAAAACTCTAGACACAATATTGGACTTGACAGCCTCTAGCAATAGCAAATGTCACAGGCTGGTTGATAGTTGTGTAGACCTTTTTCTGGTATGTATTATTTTTTTCGATATATCTAAGTATTTCAAATTTCTGTCATTTTAAAACATTACAATTTCTGAGACACTTATTCATTCTTTATCTACCTTATACATTCTTATTTCCCTCAAAATCCACCTTGTTATATGGACTGCGATAATGACTGTRTGTGTGAAAGGGATAAGAAGGATAGAGACAGAAAAAGGAGGAGGAAGCAACAAATTTTATATTCAATCTTTGGGATTTTTTTCACTTTCTTTTTCTTTACAGTTGGAACCATAAGCCGGTCCACTAAGAAAAGCTATGATGTCACTGTTGTTTCAATTATCAGCTTAATTTCTGTGTGCGCCATGGTTTAAGAGTAAACAAAAACTTTATAGGTATTTACATTAGTGTTTAGAAAATGTGGCAAACAAACAAATCACTACAAGTAGAGGCAGAGCCTATGAGATCACCATAAGTGGCTGTATAATGAGGAGGAACAGAGTTGTTCCCTGATGCACTGATGCTGGCTTCAGAGAGAGTTAATGAGACATACACCTGCTGAACACTGATGTGCAAGTAAAAGCAAACGGGGACTGTGTTTGCATTTCCTCCATGAAAACGTTCAGGCCTCCCTGCTCATTGCTCATGTACAGCCTTGTGCAGAAGAAAGAAGGTGGAGGAGGATGTTTACAGAGTTATTTGATGCAGATGTGCTGCAGTTTTGAGGAATAGGACAAAGGCTTTTTTTTTTTCCCCCCCTCTGTAAATTGGCATCTCTGACTCTCCTTCAAACAAAACAATTTTGAATTCATCATTCTAACATTCAGTGGAAACTATTTCATGCTCAGCTAGATGAATTTCCTTTAGAACTCTTCATTACTATTTGTTTCTCCTGATCATCTGTCAGTCTCAGTTATTAAATAAGGTAGTYGATCCTATCACTGGGGTTCTGGATATCTAAACCAGTCAGGCCATAGCAATAATTACGGGGAACAATACCAGTGATGTGCGGATAGTTCATTATCTCAAAACTCGCAACCCCTATGYGCATTCCCAATTGTAACATACCAATTTATTATCTTTTTTTCACCATGGGGCATTGAGTCCAGGGACCACGGAAGAAATGCTTTCTTAATAGCACATGCACAATTTGACATTAGGGTTTTATTCTGCCAGACAAGCTAATGGGTCATATAAGAGTCAGAGACATTACCATTTACAATTATCCCTAGCAGCTTGCTTAATAAAGCACAATTTCAAAAGACATGCCTTTCCACTTCACAGGGAGCTTTATGCACCTCAATCTGTAGACGCTTCCCATGCAAGCAAAAGTTATTATCCAATTAAACAAAGGTAAAATAGTCCCGATCCTGACAAACTGCTTGATTCAGTTGCCGAAACATAAGCTTCTAGTGTCATTTTAAATGCCTTATCACACCCATCTTGGCCTCCTGCAGGTTTTCTGCGAGCCCAGTGTCATATCTGCAAGTTCCTGCAGATGTCTCAGATACTCAGAGAAGCATCTGATTCAAGTCCTAATGGCTATGTTAAAATACAGCCTAATGTTATCTGCTCTATAGCCTAACRTCTTAATATGGTGGGGAAGATTTGTGATCTAATATACTGATGATAGTACTGATGTTGGGTTTCAGAGGTCAGAGGTGGAGAAGAGAGTGTCAGGGCTCTGAGTGGACCAGAAGGATCTAATTGGCCTGGATAGCCTGCAAACACTTTTTTTTCTATAATCCTTCTTTGCAATTTCTCCTGCCTCCCCTCTATYTTAGGGATTTAGCTGCCCGTGTTCAGGGCCAGCCTTCGTATGACATAGCCGTGTAGCCCGAGAGCAAACTTTGGTGAAAACCACTAAGCTGTGAGAAGGACCTGTGGGAAGCCTTGTCCGGGGCCCTAACCCATGTTTGCACCCTCTGCCCCGTTCAGAAGCGGCGTTAAAACTTGGGCCCTTGCCCTTGGTCCTTGCCTGAGCCACTCTGGAGGTGTGACTGTGCCTGGCCTTGCCCCTTGTGGATCCTGACCTTGCTTTGCTGATGTGACTTCTTTGCTTGACCTAAGACCTGCTTCATCACTAGGACTTACTTGGTGGTCGTTGCTCTGTGGTTGCCCTGGTTACTGTCACCAGATCTGCTCTGCTCTTCTGGATGGGGTGGTGCACCCCTTGTCTGCAAGGACACTGTCCTGCCTGCGTGGCTGTCACCTCCAGCCCCCAGCTCCCTTCCCTTGCARAGCAGCCCACACTCACTGCTCCCTGATGCTGAAGACTGGAAGAAGGACTTGTCCATTAAAGGTTTTGGAAAACATCTGATGGGTGTCCCTACYTCCTACAGCAAGGTATCTACAYAGAAGGGGCATGAAAGTGTATATATGTTAGGAAACACAGTTATGTGGGATCCTGCCATGTCTGTGCACTTTTTCCCATTTTTCTAATGTTACTTGGGGAGTAATATGAAAGTAGGATTCAGATTAAATGGCGCTAAAACCTCAGACCCTGGCCTTGTCATAGTTTTTCTGCATCTGAATGGACCTGTGGAGATAGCTGAAGCTCTTTCATTCCCCTGCGCATGTTTGCAGAAGGGAAGGAAATACCACAAAGCTAAAACCTAGTCCTAGAGAAAAAGGTTGGTCACTGCCAGTGCCTGATAGTGGTCATGACAGGACATATGGTGAAACTCCCTGCCAAACAAGAATGGCAGACCTTGACTGTTGAAAATACACTTTGACTATCTTTGTTTTATAAAAGTCTGCCTGGGCAAAATGACCATTTGACCAAGTGACAGTGTTTGACAGGACAATTTTAACATATAATTATATATATAAAGACAGTTGGATGCATGCAGCAGATAGCATTACCTTCCCTGTCTGAAGACGTTAGACAGCTGTACYTGTCTCCTTGACAGGTGTTACAGCAAAGGAAAACAGTAATTTCACTTTCACCAATGACAAGAGAAACAGCCAGGATTGGGAGATGTCTTTTCCCTGACAATTCTGCAGCAAAATGGCAGCTATTTGTGCATTTACAAATCAAATTGAATGCCTATTTCACATGCTGCAAATGCTCATGACACATCTCAGCCAGGTGAAAATCCACCTGTGGTAAATGCAGATGTCATTCCGAAGTCTTTCATTCCTTCTATTGCCATGCTCTAGGATTGACTGAGCTATCCACTTGAAAGGAAAAGTGTAAGGGAGGAGAGGGAGGGAAAGGACTGAATATTTATTTTATCGGTGGATGATTATTATCGTTCTTTGACAGATGATTTCTGCTTGAGTCATTGAGGTGCAGGCTCCCAGACAAGCCCTACTCACAAAGCAAGCACAAAGAAAAAGCAATGCAGGGGACAAGGATCCTGGAACAGTATGAGAGCTACCAACTATCAAAGCAGCCTACTATGCTTCTGCAACGAGACACAGTAGATCTCTGAAGGTACACATGCACCTGACTGTCATGTGGGAGAGATAAACAGAGGGAATGTTCCTCTGCTCCCCCTAACAGGACAAAGTCACCATTTCAAACAGAGCACTCACCATGGTGAGACTCTCCTAGGACAGCAAAATTTAGATTTCCTGGGTRTATACCTTAGTTTTTCACCTGCTGGCTTTGCTAGGTTGAATATTCCAAAAAGTCACCATGGAATAGCCTTGGTTCTGTGTTCATGAGGTTTTATGCTTGTTTCATCTTGGCAGAACTACTCTATGACCATAACAAGACTTTTATTAGCTGTACTGACATGCAAGGTAACCCTATGAACACCTAGTTGTTTGGTGGGCTGTGAAGGAAAAAGCTCTGTGCTTAGCATCAGTCACTGGACTGAAGAAATGCTGCAATGTTCATTCTACTGCCTTACAGTCGTACCCAGCATCCTTCTAAAGGCACATAATAAGCCACAGTCAGCGCAAGTTTTGACTTTCTGCAATGTTGGGTTTGCCACTACGCTTGCCCTGACTGAATCAAAGGCTACAAGCCCTGGGCAGCGAGAGAGATTCCTTTTGCAACACCCAAGCGTTGGCTGGAGGACAAACTGGCTCCAGGAGAAGGGAGTTGTGTTAACAACTGCCTGCTGTGAAATGTCAGTGGGCACCACCACAGAAATGGAGAAACGTATATGTAACAGGGTAATTTCTCAGCAAGTAAGTTAGGTACAACACATCCCCTGCAGGACTGTAGATCCCTCAGGATCAAGAGGAGGAGACCTTACGATATCCTGGTGTTCATCTGAAGTCAGTACTGCTTATCATCAGAAATAGAGCTGATACAGAGACACGGGAAAGACATGCTGTGAAGAACAAGTGAAAATTCCTCTGAGTTTGGAGAGTTTAACCCAACRATCTTATTGTTCTTCCTTCCAGAGTGCACTCTGCTGTCACTTATAAGGCTAATGCTTTACATTCTCATACTGGCTTTCATCTGGGAATCTTGAAGCAGTAAATAAACATTAGTGGATTAAGTGTCATCCCACCTGAAGCAAGGATGGTAAGTGGTATTAATTGCATTGATATTTAATTGCTAGCTCTCCATGGTAGGAATGATGTCGCCTTAGACGGCTTAAAACCCTAAACACATTTATGGTTCTGCGATTATACAAATAGGGGAAACAGAAGGATACCTTTACTCCTTAAATCACCAGCAAACCTGGGAACAGGATGTAATCTGGCACATTCAGCCAAGCTCTATATGCCAGCCCAGGCCCTCCCTCTTTCTGTAAGTGACCATTTGCAACAGGGCAAAACATTAGTAAAAGAAATAAAAAAACAAAAAAAAGTAATACTATTGATTCATAGGCTCCTATCTTGGATGTGCTGTTTGACACATTTCAGGAGCTGGGATTGAGAGTTAAGATTGATTTCTGCTTCTGGAATGCACAGTTTTCCTGGTCCACAGTTCTCTCTCTAAAAGGTGTCAAACCACCTTTTGACTAAAGACCACGTGCTTGAAATACAGATGGCAACTTTAGTTGTACAAAGCAACTCATACGCGTGCTCCAAAAGTAAACACAACATCATATTTTTTAGATTATTTCAGCAAATGGATTTCATGAGAGTTTGGATTTCACTGGAGTATTTTTTTTTTTTACTTCTGTTTCAAGATCTTTTCCACATTTTGTCTTTAAAATTCTACTCTCTCTGCAACTACTTTTTTCTGTTATGTTACCATGTTGTAAAACACAACAGCTTTCATTACCTATCCTTTATATTCTTTTAATCTCCTGTTCTCTAGCCTGAGCATTCAGTAAAAATTGTAAATTCCATCTCCCAGGGAGTCTTGTTATTGCTGAGTTGTGTTTTGGATTTCTTTCTGTCTTTCTGCCTTTGAGTAACTAGCACATGATTTAACAAGATTAAACTCAATGAATGCTTGCTTAGAGACCAGTGCTTATTAGACTGGGTGTCATCTATATTTCAGCTGGAAGTTTTGTGGCTGTGGTGAACCTCAAGGATACCCTTAAGATGCTAACATCTGCACAGAATGGTTCTATGAAAGTTTTATATTCCCGTCCTTATTTCCTTTCCTTCTAACTTTTCTGCTTGTTGGTGGAATCTGGTTCCCAGCTCAGAGAACAGGGAAGGCAAGCAAGAACAAAAGTCAGTCTGACAAGAAATACACCACTCTAACAGAAATCTCCCTGGTCTGCAGTGGTATCTCTATAGTCTTGAGCGATATATCAGATACTGTACATCTGGAAAGAACTGAGTTCTTTAGGAGCCATAGAGACCCACGTAATCTTCCTGACAGCATCGATACTCTCCTTGAGTCTCAGTGCCCCTCAGCTCTCGTCTCCCTCTCCTCCCCCACCGCATTCCTGAATTCGAGTTTCAATAAGTCATCCAAGAGCAGTTGTGTCTGCGCTGATGGTGAGGCAAGAGCTGGGGGCGGATTTGCCCACAGCCCACACTGCTCACACGCAGACACGTTCTCAGATCCCTCTGCAGAGCACTGCTCAGAGCAAGCCCAGGCTCCTCTTCCGGAGGTCTGGGCACATTAGGAGAGGGCAGGGCAGGGTCCCGGAGGTTGTGCCAAACAGGACTGTTGAAATCATCATGTTCTTTCTGAAGACAGGTCATCTGGGCCCTGCGCCTCAGCTGGTGCATCGGACAATAATGTAAATAGCAAACAGGACCCAAAGGAGCTGAAGTCTGCACTGAGGTCTGCACTCACACTTCATGTCCTGGTTGCCGTACTCTGTGACACCAACTTTCGACCCGCTAATGGATTCCCTAACTGGTATGTCTGTGCTTCTCATGTCTGGGAGGAGCTGTACGCAAGGCCAAGCTGTTTTCTTCCTTTTTTCTGTAATTGTTACCAAATGCACAAGAACAGCTGGATTACTGGTGCGCTTGAGATCACTGGCTATCGTGATATCATTTCATTGTTCCCTCATATGACTTCATCTGGCAAGACGTTTGTCTCTTGTCAGCTTTTTGAATAAAAAGTCATTTGCACAGAATTTCTCCTACGGGTTTCCTGATTACAGTTTCAATTTCTAAGATTTGCAGTAGTGGTTATATATATATATACATATATGTGTGTGTGTGTGTGTGTGTGTGTGTGTGTGTGTCTATGTATGTATGTACGTATGTATGTATGTATTTCTAAAGACTTCCTGGGTTTCTGTATTGTCTCTTGATTGACAACTCAAAGAATTAGGCACATTAGAGACACGTGTTTCTGTGTGTGTGTGTGTGTGTGTGTGTGTGTACGTGTGTATGTGCGTGTGTGTGTGCTTACTCCTTCTTGTAAAGAAGGAGTTACTGAAACTTCTTCACAGGGTCACAAGAATAGTTGGGGTTAGAAGGGACATCTGGAGACCACTTTGTCCACCTCCACTGCTCAAGTCAGGTCGTCTACAGCAGGTTGCCCAGAGCTGTGTCCGGTTGGGTTTTGAATATCTCCAAGGATGGAGACTCCACAGCCTCTCTGGGCAACCATTCCCATGTTCAACCACTCTCACAGTGAAAAAGGGTTTTAGTATTTCCTTTAATATACTATATTTCAATTTGTGCCTGCTACCTCTTGTACTTTCATGGGAGTGGGCTGGAGCGGAGAGGAGAGGAGAGGAGAGGGGGAAAGGGTAGAGGGAGGCAGGGGGAAGGAAAGCTTTCGTTAATGTTTTAATCATATCTTGAACATAAGCTGACAAGTTAAGACATGTTGATCTAATGACCAGTATAACTTTTTAGATGATCCAGGAGGGAAAGGTAAATTTGCCAATGTCTCATGTTCAGGCTATCTGTTAGGGATATTTTCTATTCTTGCTTCATATCCTCTAACAAACATTATACCTTATTAAACAAAGATTCATTTTTTCTTGCCCATGTAGTTTGTGATGCTGTCAGAGCTCTAATGATTAGACAATGAATGAAATAATTATATAGATTACTTTAAATTGTTACTGTTTACTTCATAGATAGGGAATTTAGGGTTTTAGAATTACTCTGCTACTTTGCTCTCAGGTAATTCTGGTTCTGCATTATTTCATTTCCATTTAAAATAGCCTCTTCCTGAGCTGTTTCAGTAAAGAGCCTGAGGTTTTTTCTCCATCCCCATCAGATTACATTTATTTAAACTTTGAACATAAAGAAAATACAGGCATAAATAGAGACCAAGCTGTCAGCTTGACTCATCATTTACAGTTAACGGGATTAACTGGGTACAGCAACCAATGTGAAAAACATTTCAGAGTACTGTCACATGATGTATGGACATATTCTAGCATCAACAACCTTCTCTTTCTTTCTCTCTCTCTGTAAATATATGTATTATGTTTTCTATTTAATGAATTAATATAGTGCTTCTTAAGAACTATCTCAGGTTAGGCACAGAGTACGTCTTTGCTTACAGGTTACCATGACAGTACAGGGAAAGATCCTTGTATAGATAAGGGAAAATCGACTCCCCTAACTATGCTATACTCAGCTTTTATGCTGGGATAAACAGCATGATTAGGAAGGAAATATCGGCAGAAGAGCTGATCCACCAACTTATTTCACGTAGATCATCAGGCAGTCTTGAGATGATAAGAACTTTTGAGTGCCACTTGCCTGTGGTAGGCTTGGCGTCTAATCAGTGGGTAAAAGAAATTACTACAATTCTAATCAGATATTTTTATTCCTGTTGTTGTTAGGTAACATGGTATTATGTAAGCTAATAACTAGGTTTTATATTCCAGAGGTTTCATTTTTTACTTCAAATTAAGATTCTGATTTAAATCCAGGGAGGTTGTTCAATGATTTTACTGGGCTGTGGCACCAGAACAGACCACTCTTCTCAGAGATTATGCTCTGACACAGCTGTCAATAAATACTATTACTATTCAGTTATGTGCATGATCATCTAACTTTGTACATTGCTGCTACTTTTTGGCTTCAAACATGTCTGTAAAAAGGAGTGKGGGGGGTCACCCCGAAAGTCCATTCCAGCATAGCACCTTCTCTCTGACTTCCTGTAACAGCTTTTTAAGAAAGAAAATAAAAAAATAAGGAACTAGTACTTGCGGCAAAGGAGAGTTTTTTCAAATATGCAGACTAGCACAGCCCCGGCACACTGCTCAATAGCTGACACTTGTCCATCCTCCCAGGAGCTGATTCAGTCAGGTCTGTACTATACAACCCATACCATACTTCAGGACCTACAAAGATGACAGTGCATGGGTTCTTTCAAAAACCAGACAAAAATAAGCCCAAGAGTCTGATAAATGCCAAAGTATTGCTACACAGAATGCCATTCATTAGCAAATGTAGCCGACTGTAGGTGTCTAGGTATTTCTGTAGAAAAGCCCAAACAAGGCCATGCTGGGTTTTGTTCTCTGCTTAAGAGGCTTAGTCAGAATTCAAATTGAATAGCATCTGTGCGCAAGGGTTGACAATGTGTCCTTTTCCTATGATAAAGAAGATCAAAACAATTTTCCATTCTTTTAATTAAAAATCACAACTAGCCTGAGTGCTTAGCCATATCTAATCACCRTGTTCCCTATTAGGACAGCAAATGACAGAATGTTCTTTGCCAGATGGAGGAATTTTGACGATATACCTTCAAGTTCTCCCCACTTTGCCTCAATGCCTGCTTTGAAGAGCTAATGCTCTTTGTTGATTTAAAAACATGAAACTGCAGTTTCTCAACAGACCAAAACCCTGATGAATATTCTTGTTATTAGGCAGCTTATGACTGGGCACACAGATATCTTTCATTCCTTACCTAGGCAGTAACTAGGGAAAGATGGGCTTCTACAGGTGTATCAGGAGCAAAACAAAGACCAGGGAGAATGTTGGCCGCTGTTGAATGGGGCAGGGGAACTGGTAACAAAGGACATGAAACAGGCTGAAGTACTAATTCGCTCCATCGCCTCAGTCTTTACTGCTAAGATTTGCCTGAAGCAATCCCAGGCTCTTGAGACCAGTGGGAAAGTCTGGAGCAGGGAGGATTTACCCTCAGTGGAGGAGGATCAGGTCAGGGAACATAGCAAACTGGACATACACAGGTCCATGGGATCTGACAGGAGGCACCCATGAGTGCTGAGGGAGCTGGCTGATGTCGTTGTAAGGACACTCTTGATTATCTTTGAAAGGTCATAGTAATAGGGGGAGGTTCCTGAGGACTAGGGTAAAACAAAGTCACACCTATCATCAAGAAGGGAGAGGAGGAGGATCTAGGGAACTACAGGAAGGCCAGCCTCAGCTCAATCCCTGGGAAAGYGACGGAGCAAACCCTCCAGGAAATCATTTCCAAACTTATGAAGGCCAAGAAGGGGACTGGGACAAGTCAGCAAYGCTGACTTAGGACAAGACTGCAGGGGAAATCATGCCTGACCAACRTGATRGCCTTCTACAATGAGGTGACTGGCTTGCTGGAGGAAGGGAAAGCAGYGGATGTTGTTTATCTCGACTTTAGTATGGCTTTTGCCACTGGCTCCCATAATGTCTTCATGGACAAGCTGACAAAGTATGGACTAGATGAATAGACARTGTGGTGGGCTGGAAAGTGGCTGAACTGCTGGGCACAAAGGGTTCTGATCAGCAGCACCAAGTCCYGCTGGARGCYARTCACTGGTGGTGTTGCCCAGGGGTCGATACTGGGGCCAATACTGTTTAACCTCTTCATTAATGACCTAGACGATGGGACAGCGTGCAGCCTCAGCATGTTTGCAGACAACACAAAACTGGGAGGAGTGGCTGGTACAGGAGGTGATTGTGCTGCCACTCAGAGAGATCTCAACAGTCTGAAGAAATGGTCTGGTAGGAACCTTATGTTCAGCCTGATGAACAGAAGGCTCCAAGGGGATCTTATCAATGTGTATAAATAAATGATGGAGGGGCAAACCAATAAGACACAGCTAGACTCTTCTTAATGTTGCCAGTGAATGGACAAGAGGCAATGGGCTCAAACTGAATTACAGGAAGTTCCATTTAAACATAAAGAAAAAAAAAAACCCAAAACTTTTAACTGTGAGAGTGGTTGAACACAGGAGCAGGTTGCCTAGAGAGTCTGYGGAGTCTCCATCCTTGGACAGATTGAAAACCCAACTTAACATGGCCCTGAGAAACCTGCTGTAACTGATCCTGTTCYGAGAAGGGCCTTGGATGAGATGTTCTCCAGAGGTGCCTTCCAACCTTCATGACTTTGTGATTCTGTGCTATTCCATAGCTCTACAGAATGGGTAAAAGTCTTTGTTTTACTTTGKTTTTGTTTTGTTTTGTTTTGTTTTAATCATAGACATTTTCATGTAACAAGAAAATTTCTTTCTGCAACAGCTGGCTAAGGAAATGGTACACCCTCCAGGTATTATTTTGTACATTCCTCTCATATTGTGACATATATGGAACTTTTTTTAGCACCCAACTTTGGTTCCTGGCAAGTATGAATCTGATTCTTCCTTCAGAAAAGGCTTTGTCCTTTCCTTTCATTCCATTTTTGTTGGCAGTATCCTCGACATCCTTGAACCTTGACTGTGCCATCTCAGTTACTGTATTCTGCAATGACATCGTGCTTTACCATTAGGAAGCTGTTTTTCTCTTACGACAATATGGCCCTTTTGAAAAAACAGTAGCTTGCTCAAACAGGTTTGCAATACAGATAAGACAGCATGTTCAAGAAAGCAGCAGATTTAAAGAAAAAGGATACAGGGCTTAGCAGCAAATCCGTGAGGTCACTTTTAAGAAGTAATTGTAGTCACTGGGAACACAGACAAATCAGAGAGCTGACTCTGAAATAACAAGAGTAACCACACAAGGTCCAGTTGCTAGGGGAGACTAGTGGGATTAGTCACCTATATCAGCTATGGCTATACTGGAGAGGAAGAAAAGGCATCTGTGTCTACAAAAAAATCATCTGGACTTTTGAACATCATTAAGTTTCTGGAACTCTTGAGGTTTGCTCATCAATTATAATCACTTACAACAGGAAATGGAAAGTCCTTCTCTGAATTCATGAGATTATATTAATATTAACATCCTAACGCTAATGATATTTTATATTAAGTGATAAATTTAATCCCAATGCTTAATGATGTTTTATATGAAGTGATAAATTTAGAGAAGGAAGTGTTAATGGACATTGCAAATTGTTCAAGGACATTTTATTGGATGCACAAGAAGCCATGATTTCATAAATACAGAAGATCTTTCATTACACACACAAAAAAGTCTTGATTAAAAGAAGAGTTAAAAATGACAATTCTAGTTTAATATGCAATACTRTATAATATGGAAAAGGAACAACTGGATATAATGAATTCAAATAGTAAATTTAATGCAGAGAGATGATAAAGAAAGCAAAAATAATCACTGAAGTTTAAATGGCCCAGTAAAAATCATGGATCATGGTCCTGTAAGTAGGCATAACAGAATAAAGGTGAGCTCTGAAGTAATGCATCCACTATTATAAGTGAATGGTAAAGTACCAAATAAAGCTGCACAACCAGGAAAAACGGTCAATATATAGTTTTGCTTTTCGTGATAAAGTCAATGAAACAGAAAGTGTATCAATGTGGTTATAAGCAGCATTTGCTAAAAATGACATTTTCAAATCAAGAAGCCAGAAAACCTAAACTTAAATATCTTTTAAGATGTTTAGATAAGATTTAAACCAGTAATAGTAGTTTTCAACATAGTTTTAGAGTCAAGAGAGTTCTTAATGATTGTAAAGACCACTAGTCTAGTTCATATTTTTAAGGGGGGCAGACATATCTTACAAAACTGAAGATTGCTTAGCCTGGCTTCAATCCCAGAGAATACAATGCAATGATAAAACAGTTACTCAATACACAAAGGAGTGAAAAATATGAGTAATGACTATCCATTTCACTCATCAAATAATCTGTCATCTTTCTGATGGTAGTATAAGTGCTGAAAATAATTTCTGTGATAGTCTGGGAACAGTGAGACCGTTTTACAAGCCAAGAGTAAAAGAACTGTGTTTGTTTCACCTAGCAAAGGAAAAAAGAAAAAAAAAAAAGGAAAGAAAAGAAAAGGGTGAGAGGGTATTCTGTTTAGAAATATATCTGGGGCTAAATATCAGGATGACAGAAGAACTATTTAAGGTAAAAGACAACAGTGCAACGAGAAAGCATTATTAAAATTAATAAATTCTGGCTAGAATTTAAAAGAAGGTTTTAATCATAACACCAGGCTAACTGTAGTATTCAGGGTTTTTTTAAGGTATCCTGAGTAGTCTACAAAAAGGATTACATAACATCATAGCTAGTGATAAAATAAAACTGTATTCAATGACATGGAAGTCTTTTCCTATTCTGTCTTGCTATTATTCATCCATCTGACCAAGATAAACATATTCATGTAGTACACTTGCATTTCTGCAGGGCATTTAAGAAACTGCTAAAAAATATTCCCATATTTAGACAACAAATAAAATAAACATTAAATGGACCAAAGCGACTTATTATTGTTCCTGTTAAAGAAGAGCCATCTATTAATGAGACTGTTTCCAGCACGTCCTCTGGTCTGAAGAACCAGTTATTGGCCAATTGACAATTTCCTTTTGCAAGATCTAAATAACTATATCAAATCTGTTCAGATATCTTGAAAATTAGAAAGAGAAAATTGGAGAGATAATAAATAAGAAGACAAGCTTTTGCAACAGAACATTCAGAAGTATCTAAAAATTGTTTCCCTATAATCAACTGCTCAGTAATACCTGCAAGATCAGGATATTCAGGATAAACCTACTTAASTAGCAACTCAGAGAAAAAGAAAAACTTTTATTCAACAATAGAAAATTATCTCAACATGTTAGGAGTGAAGTGCTGTTAATAATAATAATAAAAAAGGACTAAAATCATCCTCAAAAGTGCAAAATTGGATCTGTTGAACAAAAATAAGGGAATTGTCTTCTCTTTGTATAAGATGAATCCTAGTCCAAGAACATCATTTTCCTTTCTTGGCCTACCTCTGTGCACAAACAGAGAACAGAGGACCAAAAATCAAGAACTTGTGGGATTGCATTTGGAGAACTTCCTGGATTTAAAACATGCAAAAGTAAATTGAAAAGTGTTCTGCAGGAATAGGTTGGAAAACTGGAATATGTGAGGTCAAACTCTAACCCAACAGTTCAAAGGAGCTTTCAAAGTTAGACTGAACTGCTGTTGGGATCCAAGTGGGGATTTACAGTATATACTGTCAGTGGGTAAAAGCTTGAGAATGATTCTAAGTATTTGAGCTTATATAGCCTTTGAAGAAGTTTAGATAACTTTCCATGTGCTTGTTATCATCTCACTTCTAGAAGGCAAAATACCTATGACTTCTATAGTCAGGAGTCAAACTGAATGGTCCTGGTGGATCCTCCTTGGAGACTATCATCTTCTCCTTCCCTCAATGAGCCTCATAGAGACTTTTCACTTCCCTTAATAGCATCATAACTCTTGYAGCTTTGCTTTAAAACAAATGATCATCAACACGTTTTGTGTTTCCATTGGTAATTGACAGAAGTCAAAAAGAAATCTGTCTTATGCAAAATCAATTCTATGGAATGTATAGGTTGTACTGTTGTTGTTGTTTCTTACTAACTACTTCTGAAGCATCAGAAATTGGTACAGATGAAGACAGCCCATAAAACAGAGGGGCCATGTACCATGTACCTTATAATAAATAAGAAATTTTCCTTTTAGGGCTTAGCTTGTTCATTTATCCACAGACCAAAAGGGGAAAAAATAAATAAACAAATAAATAAATAAAAGACAGATTTGGAACTAGGGAGGTATTTTCCACATGTTAAACTAGTTGGGACCCTGAGATTTTCACACCTTGGGCACACAGCTACAGATTTTTRTATCTGGCCTGCAAACCCTTCAAGAGCTCAGTTTCTCCTCTGTCTTTGCTAGTGTAACGGGCGAGACAGAATAAATGACAGCCCACAGTGGACCTGGATACTGGGCTTTATTTAAGAACCGTCAGGATTAGAGCTTTCACCCTCCTTGACTATCTCACTCTAATGCTCCCCCTGTGGTGTTACGTTTACCAGGTCTCGGCTCCCCTCCCCGCAGGGAAGTCACTGCTGGTCCGAGACGCTGGGGCAGAAAGTCGTGTCAGTCCATGCTGTGGAGCTGTTCGTGGTTACCAGTCTGGGTGTTACTGGCCAAGGTCCCTGGTGTCCCCCGCCACTTGTCTCCACATATCTCCCCCATCTCCAGGATCTTCCCTCACTTCCAGGATGTTTCTTCTAGCCACAATCTTCATCTTTAGCATGGSCCCCCCGTTTTCTTTCTGAGATCACTTCTTTTCCGGAACCTGTCTTTTCTTTCCAGACCTTAACCCCCCCCGTTTTCCTGGTCTAAATAGTCTATGTGCAGCAAAACATGGTTCTGCCTCTGTAGTAACTGGAGGATTCAGGATGTGTCATTTCGGTTTAGTCCAGGCGTTATCAGAATTTACAGCCAGCCTGTACCGGTTGCAACTAGCAAGTAGCAGGCGTCTGCTTGAGAGTTCAAGAGTTCAATTTTGGACATTTCCCACGACCAGCCACATACACCCAATTATCTGCCACCTGTCAGCTTTCACAATTTAAGCCATTATTCACCTCTAGCAATTACACAATAACTTATTCTTTTACGGACTGGAATTCTTTAGCCTGATCCAAGTTATTGATCTTGATCTACGGAGAACTGCGAAAAACGAAATGGTTTTCTCTCCATAAGAAATCACCTCGATGATACACTGATTCCTCCTTAACTTCAACTCAGTGAAAAATGTAAAGAAGTAAATACACTTCACTCCCTTTCATTTCTTTTCTTAACCTATTATATCTGGATATATCTTTTAATTCTTTCCTCTTCTTTCTTGGTGGCCTATATCAGAAATATCAACAGAAAGTTCTCTTGTTCTCAATGAATCAATGAACAACAGTGATTATTCAGCCAAACAAGATTCACTTTCTTGCCTCCCTTTCTCCAGTCACTCTCACTTCTTGACAATTGCTTAATGGCAACAGTTTTCTCGTTATGCTAATTAGTAGTAATTGTGCTCTTACTGTTACCACATGAACATTGCCTCTTGTTTTAAATTGGACTGATGCAGATTTTTGCAAGGTAACAAGTTTGGGACTTGACTTGGGACTTTTGAACTTCCAATAAATTGTCAAGAAGAAATTTAAACCACAAGATACTGGATTTACTTACGATTTTAGAACTCAAAAGTTGCTTGCTGCATTAGGTCAGATTAAAAGATAAAAATGACTTTAAAATTCATGTATCTATGAGCATACCAGATGTTCTCTCAGCAGGTGTCTTTCTTTTGTAATGCAAGGTCTTAGAATAAGCAGAAGAAAATCACATTACCCTTTTTTATTTAGTTACAACATTGCTTCCCGCCCCAGTCAGAATTATTTAATTTTTTTATCCATTATCTGACCCAGACCTTTCAAATTTTTTGTTTGATAGTAATGTCTCTCTTTTTGAATATTTCCTCAAGTTTATTAACTTGCATTTTCCCAAGATAAATGTAATGTTATTTCCTTTGCCTGCTTCCTCTTTCTAAGCAATTCTTTTTATTATTTTTATCTTTACTGATGTTTCCAAAAATCTCTTCATGTTCTATTTTTCATAAATTCCTCTACCATCATCTTTATATAAGAAGTGGAGTTTCTACAAAAGAATCAAGTAAATCTGCAATATTCTAATCATGTCTTGTTATATTGCAGTTGATCATTACAYAGTTTTTATGGACCCTTTGGATAGTTGTCCAGGCACAAGAAAGTAGGTTTATATGAGTTGATTTTCAGTGGAAGTCTCATAGAAGAATTACAGAATCATAGGGTAACTGATGTTGGCAGGGACCTTGGGAGATGGTCTAGCAGGGTCAGTAGGAGCAAGTTGCTCAGGGCTTTGTCTAATTGGGTTTTGAATATCTCCAAGGATGGAAACTCCACATACTCTCCGGGCAGCCTGTTCCTGTGTTTTCTTATATTGAAATGG
Organism: Apteryx rowi; assembly: GCF_003343035.1. Lineage (NCBI taxonomy): Eukaryota > Metazoa > Chordata > Aves > Apterygiformes > Apterygidae > Apteryx > Apteryx rowi. Next base: position 533,788 of record NW_020449119.1, on the reverse strand, counting down.
AATTTTCTGTATTTCAATTTGGGTCCATTGCCTCTCATCCATTTGCTGACATGTGGAGAAGAGTCTGGCTCTGTCTTCCTTACTCCCTACCCTCATTCATGTATTTATAGACATTGACCAGATCCCCCTGGAGCTTTCTCTTCTCCAGGCTGCATAGACCCATCTCTCTCAGTCTTGCCTTGTGTGATAGATGGTCCAATCACTTAAGCATCTTTGTGGCYCTTTGCTGGACTCGCTCTAACACGTCCATGTCTGTCTTGTACTGGGGAATACAGCACTCCAGATGTGTCTCACCAGTGCTAAGTAGAGGAGAAGGATCACCTCCCTCGACCTGCTGGCAACGCTCTGCCTAATGCGGCACAGAATACCATCGGCCTTCTTCGCAAAAAGGGCACATTGCCGGCCCATGTTCAACTTGTTGCCCACCAAGACCCCCAGGTCCTTCTCTGCAAAACTGTTCTCCAGGCAGTTGGCCCACAGCCTGTACTGATGTATGGGGTTATTTCTGCCCAGGTGCAGGACTTTATACTCCCATTTGTTGAACTTTGTGAGGTTCCTACCAGACCATTTCTTCAGACTGTTGAGATCTCTCTGAGTGGCAGCACAATCACCTCCTGTACCAGCCACTCCTCCCAGTTTCGTGTTGTCTGCAAACATGCTGAGGCTGCACKCTGTCCCATCGTCTAGGTCATTAATGAAGTGGTTAAACAGTATTGGCCCCTGCATCGACCCCTGGGCAACACCACCAGTGACTAGCTTCCAGCGGGACTTGGTGCTGCTGATCACAGCCCTTTGTGCCCAGCAGTTCAGCCACTTTCCAGCCCACCACAYTGTCTATTCATCTAGTCCATACTTTGTCAGCTTGTCCATGAAGACATTATGGGAGCCAGTGGCAAAAGCCATACTAAAGTCGAGATAAACAACATCCRCTGCTTTCCCTTCCTCCAGCAAGCCAGTCACCTCATTGTAGAAGGCTATCACGTTGGTCAGGCATGATTTCCCCTGCAGTCTTGTCCTAAGTCAGCGTTGCTGACTTGTCCCAGTYCCCTTCTTGGCCTTCATAAGTTTGGAAATGATTTCCTGGAGGGTTTGCTCCGTCACTTTCCCAGGGATTGAGCTGAGGCTGGCCTTCCTGTAGTTCCCTAGATCCTCCTCCTCTCYCTTCTTGATGATAGGTGTGACTTTGTTTTACCCTAGTCCTCAGGAACCTCCCCCTATTACTATGACCTTTCAAAGATAATCAAGAGTTTTCTCTAGTGTCCAACGACATCAGCCAGTTCTGTTTCTGCTTGAACTAGTTCACAGGCACTTTGGGTGGGCCCCAATTCATACTGATTTCCCAGAAAAGGCATTAGCACCCATACTGCTGTTCAGTGGGCCCTTTCTTTTTTGTGTGCATACTCTTGGGATGGGTCCCCTTCAGCCCTGTTTATTATTTTTATGGTCTCCCCTGTCCATAGCAGTGTGAATCCTTTGCTTGCTAACACCATCCACCACTTGTTTGGAGATCATCATACCCCTTATTCCAGTAAATCAAATACTTTGGGATCTATTCCTATTACTCTCACTGCAATCTGGTCTTCTTAACATTAGTCTTTATTGCTTATTAAGTGCAGTTTATGAAGTGTAATACAAATATAAACACAGAAGTTCTTGAAGTACTCCAGCAAATACAACTCTACGTGTATGAACTGAAGACAAAAAGTGTTTGTTTTTTTTTTTACTATAGGGCTGTTCTCCTTAGAGCTTTTTCATGCTGTCCTCACATAAATACAGTCACTGCAGTGGGCAAAGTGAATTAGCCTTTACATGCATATGTTTTTTAATTCCACATAACAGTATAGAATAGTGGAATAGTAGTAGTCTGAATAGTAGCTCTGCTGACAAAGCCAGATAAGTATTCACCTGAAATTCCAGTCATTACAATGTAGGAACATCAAAATAATACTGTGGCAACGTAGCAATTTGCAGGATATTTTCAGCAATTGCAAAGATTATCCAGAAGCGTTCTATAAAAGCCATAGACATTTTGAAAGAAACCAGTGCTGAAAGCTTCGTGGATGTTGGGAGGAGGGCATTTATTTATTTATTTATTTATTTATTTTTATTGGAAGTCATAAAATAAATAATGAATTGTGCATCAAAAAAACAAACACTCAAAACCTGGCAGAAAAATAATATCACAATCATTGCAGGAGAGGTCTTTTTGCATTTATTGGTTATTTAAGTTCAGCTGTGTAAGGAAGAAATAAACATGTCAGGATTCATCAGAAAGTCTGCACTTAATCTTACAAAATACACAATACAACACTCAGCAGATCAAATCCAGTAGAAGTTCATTTCATAACCTTAAACTTTTGCAGAATCCACTGCTTTATTGCTCTTGTAGCTGACATGAATTGGCACAGCTATCTGGAAAGGGTTCTGCATTTAATGGATACCCGCTGCATCTGATGTATCCACACTTTCATAACATTTGCCTCTTACTTTGTGCCATTTGCATCAAATTTCAGAAGCTTCAGTTCTGCCTTAAATTGCTTTATGTACTGTTAGCTTTATTGTTTGTTATTCAAGTCTGAATTACTTTCCCCTGTGTTCAATTGACTCCATAACTTGAACTGTGGTGGACAACGATAGGATCTGGGAAGTTATAAGAAGCAGTTTTAAAGGCCAGCCTTTCTCTTAGTGAGACTGGACGCAATATGGGGCAGACTGTTGCTGACCACATTCAAACTATCCAAAACAAAATTCCTTCCTATTCCAAAGCCAGATTTTTATTATCAGTTAGGCTTCAGTCTTTGCTGTTATGTGTGTGCAATTCTCACCATGTAGGCAATATCAATAACTGAAGCAGAACCTCTCCTATGTCTAAAGGTGGACGTGTGCTTAAGCACTTTAGATACCCAGATGATGCCCTACATTTGGTCAATGATGCTTAACATGGAACAGTGGACAGAAAAAAAGAGATTCATCTCCACCCTATCCCTAGGCCTCCTTGCTTCCATCAACCCCAGCAAAGCACAGCTGCAGAAGGAAGCCTATATAGTTATTTCCACTTTGCAGCTGTAAAAACTGAGATCTGAGAAAGGGAAAGCAATTCACAAAATCACAGTGCAGCAGTGCCTGGCCAGATCTGGTGCCAGGTCTCCCAAAATCAGACCAGTGTTCCCATCACTTAGGATGTCTTTCCTTTTTGGAGCTTTACTTATATTTTCCAGTGGCTGCCATTCAAGAATGCAACAATAGGTAATAGTTTATGGAAGGATCTAATCATACCTGGAGTACCGACAAGTTCTAAAGATAAATCTGATTAAAATGTGCAAATGTAAGGAATGTTGTTTAATTACATGTTAATAAAAAATATTCTAGTCATTTCACTGCTTACTGTAGAAAGGGCCCAGTTCTTAAAAGGAAGAATGTGCAGTTGTTCTTATTAAGTGAATTTTACTCTAATCCTGTGTTTTTACAGGCAGCTAAACTGATCTAGAACAGGAACTGCCTCCAAAGGAGTCATTCCTGCTCACTCTCACTTCTTAGGCAAGCATGCCAGCCTAGAATTATATGTATTTCTAGTGATCATACACTGCTGTGAGGTCACTAACTAACTAATTGATCCAAAAGACAGCCCCCCCCCCCCCCCCCCGCCCTTTTCTGTTAGCTTTCAGTTGGATCAGCAAATCTGTCAAATCCATTCACTATTCTTCGGTTGGCAGAAGCTAACTACTGAACGGTCCCCTAAATTTCCTGCATGCTTATTCTTGCATTCTCTTCCAATGACCAACATCGGGTCTTGCTTAGATATGGAATTGCATGGAAGGGGGAAGAGATGCTGATGTGGATTTCCCACTTGCATAATGACCCACCAGTCTCTAGGGGGGGTATACTATACTCTTGGTAAATGACACAACATACACACACACACACACACATGCGCATGCTAATCAAGAAATATGTATTAAGCTTCTACATAAGCAGCAAAACTACTGATCACAGAGCAAGAACAACAGTCAATTGCGTAAAGAGCAGTGTGCGGAAGAGATGCAGTCTACTGGGCACTGCAAATGAAAAGGGTGAAGATAGTTATGAGTATGACAGGCTTAGACAGATGATTCTTTCTGCGTCAAAGGGCATTACTTTCAAGTTCAGATGCTCAGATTTGTTATTATCCTACAAAACAGTCTTTTTCACTAAACTTGCCACACGTTGCTCTGTTCTGCTCATGCAAAGACAACGATTACAAAGGCGCACTGCGCTAGCACAGGCAGTATTAGAACCAATTAGGCAAAAACATATTCATGATTGCCTCTTGAACAAGGATTTCACTGTCAAAAGGATTTGCAGGCTTTGATAGAAGAAAATATTGATCAGTCATTTCAGCACACTGCAAGTCAAGGAAAGGGCTACAGACAGAAACATATCTGAAAAGGTGAATGACCTTACTGTAGCAACAAATTATTGTATCTGCATTTAGTTGTTTTATTGTTAGACCGGTGTTACTAGACACCACTACCACCTTCTGCTCTAATTTTATCTGTCTATTTTCTATTATATAGCCATGATTTTATAATGTGCCAGTTAATATGAGTGTATGCCTGTATGAATACATCTACTTTTGAGAACTCTTGCGAGAAATAATGCTTTAAGGATAGTGAGAGGGTACCTTTTTATACAATTAGTTATTTGGTAAATACATAGTTTGGAGATTTCAAAGGTATGCTGTTGTTATGATAAAATCAATATCACTGCAAATATAATCTGTGATTTTTTCGGATGACAGTAAAAATGACCTGTACCACTGTCCATCTAACACTTGCATTAAAACTTTCTAATCTCACATTTGTTATATGGCATATAGAAAAATATCACAATCCTGATGGACATTTTTTGCCCATGAGACAAGAAAGTGTTGTTATCTCCTATCTACTGATGAGCACCTGAGGAATGAAGAGACTAAAAGAAAGATTAACAAAAAAAAAGACATTTGGTATTCCGTGACATTTTCAAAGATGTCCATATCCTGGTTTAATCACTACGCACATCTTTACAGCTGTAGGTATTCAATACCTTTAAACATCTTTCCCTGAACTGCTTGCCCAAGGTCACAAAGAAAGTCTGCGGAGGTACAAGAAATTTAATCTAGGGCTCATAAATGCCAAGTTACTGCTTCGTAAATAGGACCAGCCTTCCTAGTAAGAAGAGTCAGAAAGTGGAAATGGTTGTGTCAACTGAAGATCCGTTTGTATTGAAGAGCTGCCCTGAATGTGACTTAGCTCAGCGCTGTGATATTGCACTCTTCTTTGCAAGCTCTGTGACCTGAAGACACATTGGATGTGTCCAGCACCCTCCAGACATGTCAGTGGGTCACTTGCCACCCCCCTTCAAAGACAGTCCTCCTGCCATAACGCTCAGTGACAGTGTTAATACACAGAGATTTTACCTCAAGGAACGCCTGAGATATGACCCTAATTCTGTGAATGGGAGTCCAGAGGGAGGCAGGCACGACGACTTGGTGACTGCCTGGTCATAATGAGATACAGTGGGTTTAGGAAGGCTTATTAATGGCTTTTCTGGAGTGGCTTTTGATAAATACGGACCCAACTATGATTCTGCAGAACAGCTAGAGATATTTTTTGATGAAGAGCAATGCATTAATTAGTTACGTTACGTTAATAAGTATTGGGTGTGATTTCTGCCTTGAGGTCAAAACATTGATGTGGTCTTCAGCAATCTCACACATTAGCGGTAGTTCACAGAAACACTAAATGTCACATTATAGGAGAAGACAACTGGGAAAAAGCTGTGACCCTTCAGTGGACTCAGAAGTGTCTCAAGAATCCTTTTTTGTAAACATATTGACTCTATCAGCCAAAAAGAGGTAATCTCACCCCCAAATTCAAGCTCCTCTTAGGATCAGCGTGGGGTACCACTGAGTGTATTTTAAACAGCCTTCAGGAGGACAGTCTCCAGTAAGGGAGAAGCAGTGCCACAGAAGGCAGAGACACATAGTAGTTATATTTTTGATGGCTAGCACAAAGACTATCACAAATCATTTGGCATTCGCATGTTCAAATAACTAAACTGGGGGTAGGTGGAGGATGGAGGAGAGAGGGGTCAGTGTAACTCTGTTTTGCATGGCACATCCACTGCCCTCTGAAAATATTTGCATGTTTTATCTCAGCCTCTGTTTTTCCAAGCTCCTGGTAAATTATTTTCAGAGTGGCTGATGTACCCTTTAATTTGCTTTCGTCATTTCTTCTAAAGGACCTGTATATATATATATTTTTTTTATTGTAGAGATGTTTTCAGATTTTTTTTTTTTTTTAGGAGCAACTTGAAGATTGGTAAAAGACTTCAGTAATGAAATTTCATAAACCTCTCACAGAACAGCATAACTATGTCTCTCTTGAGCTCTGTAGCACTTCATTAATAGATACAAGGCAAGAAAATGACCTTTCTTGTCCAAATGGTGTCAAGCTTTTTTATCACATTCTAATAAATTGAACTATGAAAAGTTGAGTAACCTCTGAACTCTATTTACTGAAACAAGTCCTGTGTGTGAAAGAAGTCAGAACGGAAAACCAGGAAGACTACAGAAAAAAACTATGCTGAATCCCCCTAGGGAGACACAAAGGAAACCTTGTAGAGTTATGCACTCCTTCATTTGTGTCATTAACACAGACAATAAAAGGTCTAGAAGAAGACAAATATATACAAAAACAAAATGTTAGCAGCAATACATTTTAATAAATGATCTCACCAAATGCAGTCTTCTTTGTTGAGCTGAGAATGTTTATTTATACTTTGCCTTTAGTTCCTATTTTCTCAGTTTTACTTCATCAATGCCCCTGGACAAATTCTTTTGCATTGAACATATTACAGTTTTTTACTACTTCTGGGCCAAATTCATCCCTGGAGAAACGTCAACATTTTCTAAGGACAAAATTGTCCTTTGTGAATTATTTATTTTCTTATTTCTCCGTTGGGTAATTTTTTTTTTCATATGTATGTTTATTTTTCATCTGTGGTTTCTTGGTTAGGGAAGGAAGAAGTACTTTTCATATTTCAGATCAGCATGTTGGAATTCTGCTCTGTAACTCTGCTTCAGCCCATGCGTCTTGTGACAAATGCATGGGGGGCTTGGAGACATAAAAATGACGAAACTATAACCTGTATCCCAAGTGTAGAGATGTGCCTGAAAAAGGGACATGTTCCAGGGACTCTGTGAATCCTGGCAGCAACTTTGCTTCAGCAAAATGCAGTGAAACCACATCATCTCAGCACCATACTCACGTTGACAATGTCCACTGAGAAGAAGGATGCACTGGTACAGTCCCAAGTCCCTGTTCATGTATCCACAGAGCTTTAAGGAAATGAGTTAACATCTCCTCACAGTACCGCACTGTGTGGTGTAGGTATGGTGACCCACTCAGTGCCCATGTGGACTTCTTTCCTTTTGCTAAATGCTGCCTGGGGCAGGCTGGAAGAACTGTAGTTGTCTTATAGTTCTCACCAAACATCTGACATTACAGAGAATTGCTTTTAACCTGTTGAGATGAACTGTTGCATGTCCACGAATACTATCATTAGTCTTTTTTTTCTCCTTTAACACTTAACTCACAAAAGTGCCTAAAGATGAGGCCATGCAGAAACAGGCACAGTGATGAGGATTTCAAATGCACCAAAATGCAAAAGTGTTGGAATCCAGTATTTTGGCCCAGTCTATATAATAAGGGGAAACACTGACCAAATTAATTCATGCCTGATTCCAGTTACAGCCTCTGACTTACTCTCATTACGCAAGTAAAGATGAAGTTAAGTCCTGTAAAAAACAATATGCAATTCCAGTTATTCCCTCATCCTCGAAAGAAAAGCCAGAGTATCAGTATGCAACCAATGTATTTTGAAAAAAATACTTATTATATAAAAACCTCCTAGCTGCATCCAATGCCTTCATGTGCAATCTTTCTTATTAAGTGCTATAATTAACTGAGCTATATATGAAATGAGAAATGCATCCAGGTGCCCCTATCTTTTTCCGAGTCCCTATTTATAAGTGGTAAAAATGTTCTCAAGTGTTCTGTTTGGCTTAAAGTACTAAAATGTTCTTACAGTGTGTGGTTTAAATGAAATGAGCCAATAATTAAATAAGTGCCAGCGAGGCTGCAAGCAAAACAATATTTGGGAGGGTTAGTACTGCAATTGCTTGCATGGTGTGATAACAATAGCTTCTTCAAATGAGAAAAACAACAGGCAAGGCCAAAGCTTTCAAACAGAACACTTCTTCTATTGATGGACTGTGCACCAGCTTGCTATTAATTGGGCCTCTGTTCCACACAAACAGCCACAGTCTAATCACAGAAAAAATATTTTTTGTGCCAATATGGCACCTTTCAGAGGAAAAAAAATCCTAAAGCAATTTACAAGCATAGCGTTATTCTACACAACCTATATCTCAAGATGTTTCCAACAGCTCCCATAAAAGCCACCTTCTCTTGGCAAATGCTCAGTAAAATGCAGTGATGATATCTAATTGTTTAGAGCTGAAAGGGAAGGATGTGCAATCAAAGCAGTGAGGGATTTAACACAGATATAAAAACAAGCAAAATTATTCTGGTTGCTTGGTGAAAGGCTTAGACTGCACAGTGAGAGATTTGTGCATTTTAGTATGCGATCTTATGTATTTATTTCTGTATTCCCTTCAAAGCGAAACTCACACTGCTGCTTAGGTAGGGACCAAAATACAGGCAATATGAAAACAGCTCAATGCAACCTTCATCCAGGGCTGAGGAATCTGGTCTGAGGTGGCAAAAGAGATCTCCTTTTCCACTTTAGACCATCCATGCAGCAAGTCAGCAGTCAGCCCTTAATAAAATAAGTCAAGTTGCTTTGGGAACTACAGACAGATGAGACATTCATGCTGCTTCTGGAAGGGCTCCAGCCCCTTCTCCCATCCCTTGACTGACTTGCCATGCCTAACTCTCAGGAGGTGGTGGCATGCTGATAAACCATGGTGTTGTCCAGTACTCCTGTTGTCACTTTGTCCCAAAGAAACCGCTCAGCTCCCTACAGGTGGCCCTGACATTAGGCATGTACTTTAGGGAATTATAGATTCACAGTCGAGTTCCTCATTTCCATGGGATAGCAAGACGAGATTGCACCATACTGAGAAACATGATTTTTTTTTTCTGTTTTTATAACAACATATGTCTGCTACCCCGACCAAATACTTATGCCCAGATGGGCTTTGAAGCCTAGCAGGCAATTAGGGTCATATGAACAGTGTGAAACCATTTATCAGCCTTATATGATGTATTTCAGCAACTCACTTTCTCAGCGAAAGTGTTTGTTGACTTTGTCTTTATGATTGCAGTCTGAAGTTCACTAAACTTAGTGGAAAGCTTCCAATTACCATCTTGTCATTTCAAGGTAATGTCTTATAGTACCAGTACCCCTTTCTTCATCTCAGCCAGAGGCAGGAAGTTGTGAAATAATAGAACTGCAAGGACCTTCCTCCTGTGGTTGACTGTGACTAATCAGCAGAGGAAAAGCATGTAGGMAGGTTACTTAGTGTTAAAATGTTGGAGTCAAAGATCAGAATTTGCTATAAACTTCCTCTTTGGTTTAATCACGTTTGTAAGGTTTATAGGCCACTAATCATGCAAGCTGGCAGCTCCACAGCACACAAGGATGTTATGAAAGATAAACAGATCAAGTGTTTTGGCACAGGTGCTAATGTGGGCTACTACAAAAAGCAGACACAGTCAGGATAGCAGATGACCCTCAATGCCTATATTTCGACCACTGAATCAAGCCTAGATATCTACAGTGCATATGCCAATAACTCAGTTTTCTAAAGTCTTCTTAGAGCCAGTGAAGGGAATTTCTAAGGGACAAGTCATTTTATCCTAACGTAGACATCCAAAATCAGTCAAATGCACTGTACCTGTTTCTGTCTGTAAAGGATGACTGAGTCACGTGTAGAAACATCTACTGTGTATGTCTAGTTATGTAAAATAAGCTCAGTCCTTGGAGCTCAATTCAGCTGACCACTCAGAGGCACCCATAGATGTTTGTTATGCTGTAGGTGATCCCATGTGGCTAGAATCAGCTGCCACTCCAGAAGGACACAGGTGTCATATATTCGAGTACTATTTGGATATCTCAGATACCCAAGGGCATTTCAAATGGCACCAGCTACCTATGCTTAATGAATTGAGACCTGCGAGCCTCTAAGTCCACAGACATCAGGGGAAAGACTGCTTCAGGCAACCTCCATGGCAACTGGACATTGCTCTAAAATTATCTGTCTTGATACTATCGTTACCCAACTTCCTGAGCAATCATCCAGCACACACACATAGTTAGCGAAGTGCCTTTGAGCTGCAACGGTGTCCAAGGGAGCACGAATGGCTAAAGCTCTTTCTCAGTTCAGAGCTTCTTTCGAGACCTTCTGAATCAGAAGAAAGCCAATTATACCAAGCCCCCATTGTTACTGTTTGCTTCATGGTGTTAAAAATCATCATTCACAGGTTAATATCAGCAACTCAGCTTTTTCTTTTAGTTTTTCACTTTTAACATTGTGCTTCATGAATGGCATTAGAAAGTGGGAATTGGCCCACTCTAATTGAAACATCAGGTGAGGGATTTCAATTACCTTATTTCCATGCTTGTAGAAATATTTAAAAACCTGTCATATATTGCATTTACAAATACAAGTATAATTTGAATCAATCTATTCCCATAATTAACCTGCTTTAATTAGAGCAGAGTGTCAGATCAGTTGTTCTTTATATGCTATGGCATAAAAATCTATATTTAATCTTCTTATTTTTAACTATAGTTATTCATACTAATTATTTATTTCTGTAAAAACCTATTATTCTAGTGGGTAAATTTAAGAGAAACAAGTTATCTGAGTTCAGGAAAAGGTAGTTTTGTTTACCTTCAAGGAAGCAAGTGACAAAATTCAGATGCAAAACAAGATCAGATCATTGCGGCTCTATTGATTTTAATGGAGCTTTACTGATTTACAGAAGGCGTGGATGGAAACCTTTACATTTTGTAGTAAGACTAACAAAGTGATGTACAACACACACCTCTAATTATATATTGGCACTCCACAAAAGAAATGCCATTTCTGAGGAATGCATCACTACACAGAGAAATGCAAAAATCTCACTGCTGCAGATGCTACCAGAGAAGGTAGGTTCACAGGCAGACTTCTCATACATAGTGACTTTATACACTGTTGCTATCTTTATCTCTACCTAAAATCAGTATTATGGATATATTTGATTGGCAGATAATCACAACTGCTAGCCATATACAACTTTTCAACATTTGGGTGCAAATACATTAATACTCTATAGGGCTTAGATGACTTCTATAAAAGAGCACTGTAGTTGTATTAACACTTTGTTTCTTGGACATGATGAGACATGGATGGTCCAGGATCCTCRTCTCCCATGCCTCTAAATTAGACACCTGTTAGACTAAAACCCAGTGTGGATGATTGCTCCGGTCTGTAATGGACTCGTAACGTGACTGAGACAGAGTCGCAGGCCTTCCAGTTTGTAAGAGCTCCCCAGTTCCTTGCCCAGATTTCACCTGTGACAACCATTACAGCAAGACTTGTCAGGCAACCCTGGAGGTGCGCTGGAGAGATTTGATGCATCCCTGCCAGCAGAGGGGCAAAGGGGAGAGGGCACATTTACTTCAATAGGTATAGGAGCACTCCCTGCTGCTAGACAAGAGTGGATAGCCCCAAAACTTTCTGCTTTTACATCAATGCTTTCCTTTGTAAAACTAAAACAAACAAACAAACAACAAAAAACCTGAAGCATCCTGAATGAATCAGATGCTAAACCATTTAAAGGCATGCTGCTCCACTGCATACTCCGTATCTGTAACCAGATCTATTAAAGTAAAATAAAACACATAAACAGGCAACACAAAATGACTTCTATGATTCTCTAGTGCAAGATCTCAAATGCAATGCTACTCCTCACTAATAAAACTACACCTATAACTCCACAGAACTACTGTTTTAAAAAAAGAAAGCCCACAACCATGTGCATGATAGAATTTAGACACGCAACTGCTTCCTCAGATGTATTTTGCACTATGAAAATGATTGCATAGCAAACTCCAGAAAAATGTTGGTCTTGATCTCTCTCTCTCTGATTGCTAACCCCCATAAGAATCTACTGCAGCCGTCTGCCTGAGAAATAACTATTTAATTCCAGCAGAAGGATATTTTCGCTCCCCCACTTTGGTCAAATTGGCAGTGTACCACAATGAAAAACATATGAACTATTAATCTTTCATTTATGCTCTCTGTGTTGGCTGCCTGGATAATACATTGTATTTTTTCTGACATCTTTTTTTTTTACACTGTTGTCAATTGATAAGCTATTACTTTCCTTCCAACATTTCTGGTGAACTGAAATTCATGATTTTGTTTATTTCTCTTCAGGCCAGAGTGAAAATAAGAGAGATCTATGGAGGAGCAAATAAAATATCCTTTTACTGTCAAAAGTGACCAGTTCCCCTGAATTATCATTTCTCCTGAAATGATATGCATTTAAACCTTCTAAGTAAACAAAATACAGATAGTATTAACAGCAAAATTCCTGTTCAAAGAACAAGAGACTCTGATGCAATCCTTTATATTTTCCTACAGGGTGCTTGCTGTACAGACTGTCACTGCAACTAAGCAATGCTGATATTTCCTGAACACACTTGGATGCAAATATCAAAAGTTCAAGCTATGTATAAGAAATTCTATATTCTATCTCTTCGAAACAATAGTGAAATGCCAGATTTAATAGGGATGTAGTCTTAAGCAGTGTAAGAGGAAAGTCTTGGAGGTATTTAACTAGACATACATGAATGTGAGATTAAAGTTCACAGTGAAGTTCCAAAGAAGCATGAACCTGTACTGCTGCTTAGAAAGAGCAGGCACATTTCCGAAAGTAATTGCATAGATATTCCCCTACCTATACTCACAGAAAACTGGTGTTTCAAGCTGGGATTGGGAACACCACTTAACAAAAGGAGATAAAGCTATACTTCTCTATACATTCCTTTTTTTTTTTTTTCCCCACACAACCTCCTGTCACCTAGAATTTTTTCATTATCTGGAGGAAAAAAGAAGAAAAAAAAAAGTCTTCAGTCTTTAGTAACAGAATTACATCAACAGCACCTTTCTGTTAGAGGGCACTGAGGCTGAATCCTTTCCCTCATTGGTTTATTCCATATATTCATAGAAATATGAGATGGGAAAGATATAGTAGCAATTGTAGTTAATTCCCCTGACAATGAAGAATTTTTCACCAAAACATATTTTTTACTTCTCTGGCCAGAAACTTTGAACATTGTATGCTTTGGGGGTTCCATCATTTCTCTCAGGAATTCCCTATGGAGTCTAATGGCTGTCTTTTTTTCAAGTGCTTTTTTTTTTCTGTTTTGTTTAATGCTCAGTCTAACTTTTGACAGCTCTGACTTCCTCTTTAGTATCCAAAAACTGACAGATTGGATCAATGATTTGGCCTGCAGGAGCAATTTCTCTGAAAACAATAATGTGACAAAAAAAACTCCCTCTGCTTTTCTTCACCCCTTCCTGTAGGTGCTCCTTCTCCTCTTTCTATGACATGGATAATATTATACACTACTGAAGCGTATTTCCTATAAGAAGAAATCTTACTATATCTTCCTGCTATTATCTATCCTTTGGATAGGTACTTGAGGTGCTGTTAGATGTTGTTGACCAGAAGTCGGAGCTCCATGGATTGGCCTGGGAGCAGTGTCGGTGTGCATGTCCTGTGGAGCTGCAGCGCACACAAGGATCTACTGGGGAAAACAGTGTTATATCAAAGTGACCATTTCGGATGGTCTGTTTTTAGCTAACAAAGTAGATGAGGGATTCCTAAGCGTAGCTTTTCTCCAGACATCATAAGAGGGATCTTCGCTCCAGAAGAAAGAATGCAAAGGTAATTTCATATCTTTTATCACAGGGTAAAAGAGGCTTAGGTGAAGCCAAAGCACATCCCATTCACCACCATCTGGCAGTTACTAAGGCTTGGCTGGTTAGTTATCAACACATAATAACTTGTATGTCAAAACTCTTGCTAACTCCCAAATGCAGGGAGAGACTAGTCTTTACTGCTCCTTGATATTGCAGCCATGGACACTCAGGATGGAAGAGGTTTCCCTTTTGCGATGGGGATGGAGGAGTACACACTCAACACTTGCCCAAACTGTGTCACTGCTTCTCCCTCGTGCTCCCCTGAACTGCTCAACTCCCAGCTGCCTCCTCTGCAGAGCCATGGCCAATACTGACATCAGCTTGTCAGCTAATTAATCTCCATCACCTTTGGACGTAGGTAGATAAGTAACTTGAGACATGGAGATGTTCAGTTCCTTATCCAGGGTTATGAATCTGAACTGCACCGTTGTACCTATGTTTCAGTAAGAACATACCCGAGCAACTTTGGAAGAGCTGGGTTGGAACCCGAGCAGGCTACATCGAGAAGCACAGAAAATGGAGAGATGTTTAGGAAAGTACTGACTAGATGATTACTAGTGTCTTAGCAAGCTAGTTTCCCGCTAAGTTGGATGTGTTTACGCTGCACACAAATCACGATAGCAGCTACCGCATCCACATATCCTACGGAGTGGTAGAGACCGAGAATATCTAATAATTCTGCACGTTGATTCTCTTCTACTAAATATAGAAATGCAGCTTTCAGGCTCCTACATGCTGCTCTCTGGCATGATGCTGACTGTATGTAGATAAGAGGCCGTAGTGCAAAAGCTTTTCAAGGCAACCCAGTGTGAGGTTATTCAAAGTTAGGGGGAGGAAGGGGAACATCCTGTTGTTTTAACCTACAGAAGGTGACAGCAAAGCCCTCTGAGGAAATCTTAAAGTGAATTCAGAAGCGAGAAGACTATTTTCTAAAAGAAAGGACATTTTCTTGGCATTCTTGGAACAAAACAAAACAAAATATGGGAAGGGGGGGAAACTGTGACTGCCAAGAGTGATCAAATCACCCTGCTTTCAGAGACAAGCAAATTGTTTCCGACAAAGCTTCACGAGGAGCAGACTGAAGCTCAAAAGCACCCCAAGCCTAATGGCTACATTTCTTACCACGTTTCTGCCAAGCAGACCTTCACAGTCAAATGAATAATAGAGGAAGCTTGCTTAGACACAAAATCCTCTGAAAATGAACTAGGTGCTCTGCGGATGACTTGTGTGTATCAGAAACCAGTCCCCACATAGGTACCACAGACACACAAATTTATCCCTATCCATTGTATCATGGTGACAAAAACTTACTGAGCTATAGGCAGAGAATGGCTGAATGTCTCCAATTTACCTTTTCTCCTGTGTGGGTCTTTTGTGCCTTTTTTTTTTTTTTTTTTTTTTGAGGTTTCAGAACTTATTTTTGTTCTGATGTGGTATTAAAAGGACATTTTTCACTTTCATGTTATTTGGGGGTGCATACAACAGATATCTTACAATGATGGTTGCATTGTTTGTTACATACAGCTGGAGTTCACCACACCTAACTTTACCATATTAAATTGATCTAAATCAGTCCTCCAGGCTACTTTACTCAGAGGAACCTCATCAAAACAATTCAGAGGGATGTTTATATTCAGAAAGATGAACTGTCATTTGGAGCTGTCTATTGAAAAAGCCTGGACTATTTACATGAACCGGTTACCTAACTTTAAAATTAAGTAATTTAGATGAGAGTAAAACTTCCTGAAGGATGCAAATGCAGCGTGGTGCACAGCTGGTGCTGAATGAGCTGAGCTTTGCAGGCCGTATTAGTTCAAACACATCTCTGTGCTGGTAAATCTGCACTGCTTTTGTGACCTGAGCCAATATACTTGTATGTCAACACACTGTGCCACATAGATATGCTGGCTTGTTTATGGAAAGCTTAGGGGTCTTTAACACAGTACTTTGCTATGTAGTGTCGATATGTGCTAATAGATAAACTCTATTATATATAACAATTTCATATAATGTAAAATATATAGATCAATAGATCCTCAGCACTCCAGGTTTGGCTCCCAGTGACCTCAGTGCTTGAGGGAACATAGGGCAGGTGATGAGGATGAGGAATCCCTCCATACAGTACCTGACAGCAGATAGGAATGACGGCATTGCCCCCCTCCTCCCATTACTCCACAAAGATGGTTCTGCATCAGAGACTCATTTGAAACTGTATGGTGAAAGCAGCAAAGCTTTCTCTGCACATTCTTCATGTATGGGATGGATGAGATATTTCATTTCATACATCATTTACTATCTGCTGCAGTTATTTCACAAAGTCCTATTTCGACTTTGCTAGAAATGTGAGAAACTGTTCCCAAGTTTGGAAACTTCTGCAAACAACAAGCTGAACTCCGACTCCGGCTGATGCGAGTCATCAGAGGCCCGTTGACTTCAGCAGCGCTATATATTTATATTAGCTGCCTACTGGGTGTAATTCTGAAGTCAATGAAGCTATGTTAAAATGGTAGACGTGAGATTGGGAGTGAGACTATTGTCTCTACCTGTAACAGCATTTTATAGAAGGAGACCTGACAGTCTGTAAATAAACCACTATAGCCTTGTCAATGAACTTTTTCACAACTTTCCACTGCTTTTGTCCATCCCTGTGAAAACTCATCTTACCAACTCGGTGACATGTTCCTTCAAAAACTTGGTCTAAATTTTCTGCTACGTACAGCAACAGGGAGAGAACAGTTATATGCAAGAGATTAAACTAGGTCCCTTTTCTCCTGACCTACAGATCTCAGAAGACACTTAGATACAAGATATTATTAATAAACAGTCTTTTTCTGCACCCATTCCCAAAATCAAAATCCTTGTCTTTGAGACAAAAATCAATATTCAGTATGTTCTTCCTTCTCTTCTGTTCTTCCTTTTATTTGGATCAGAGTAAAAACATCAGCAGCTCACACAGCCTATAAGGGATGAAATACTTTAATTTCCTTGGGGAATAAAGCAGTACTTGCTACTCTGGTCTAACCATTCATTTACCATAGAAATCTCTTCCTAGAAAAGAGTTTTCACTTCCTTCTCCTCGTGAGGACAGCTGTCTATAAACACTGTAGGAGGTATTTGGGATTGCAAATGGCTGACAATGGAAATGAATTGGGGTATTTTGGAATATCAGTTTTTAAAAGGTATTTACATCAGCGATCTGAAAGGGTTATATGATGTGACTGCTTATGAYTGCAGCTGATTGGTCTTGATAACCAAGGCTGTGCTCTCCCCTTTTTGATTCCTAAATTTGAAACTTCAAAAATTTTTTTTGAATGACATCAAAAAGTAATGACATTTTTTAAAAATACTTGGTAGTTTTCCTTCCACCCACATTCTTCAAGCTAAAGTTGTTTGAGAGATAAGAGAAAATAAGTTGTTTTTTGGAACAGGACAAAATCCCCAAACAGGTTGATTCTCATGATGAACCTTATTTCATTCCTTCTCCAATCATTACTTCAGAGAGGAAGACACAAAAATAAAAAGCTGGACAGCCAAGCTCCAAATCTTGTCAAGCATGATTGTGAATGTATTTACAAGCAAGTAATGCTGCATGAACCAGAAAACAGTAAGTGTGTTGCAAATCCTCCATCTGCCTGGGCTTGAAATAAGGACATTGCAGAGCTCATCTGCAGACGGATGTTGCTATTTAATGTGATTTCCAACAAACCATTCATTAAATTCATAGCTGCACCTGATACCCATTAATGTGTTCCTGCTTACAAGTTCTTCTCAAATAGGCTGCTCCACAACTTTGGGAAGTTTTACACACCAGATTGTAGCAAATCACAAGAAATAGAGGGTGGATGGTGCATGGGGACATTTACTGTGGATTTATGGAACCACAGTGAAAAGTTGATATAATTAAACACTGAAATAGAATGGGCGTCTGATCTTCTAAGTTGCTGTGAAATTTCCCTCTCAAACAAACTTTGATGTTGATCCAGGAGCACTCAGATAACAATGGATGCAGAAGAAAAGAAAATGCTTTCTGAATAGATAACAGCACTCTGGTTTCAGGAAACTGAAAAAGACTACAGTCTGATCAATCATAAGCAAGAAACTGAAATAGCAATCAGAAGATGAGCGCTTACAAGGTCTGTACAACTCTTGGTAGTTTCAGCTTAATGTCCTCAACAAATCTTTTCTCATTTTGGAAGGTTTTGATTGCCTCAACATTATTTTAAGTTTTGACATTGAATAAAATTAAATACCAATGCCAATGGATTCTGAAATTTTTGATTTTTCCCAGATATTCTGTCAAATCTGCAGTAAAACAACTACTAAAATACTCATATGTGTGCTGAAGTAGTGAAGGCTTATTAAAAACAAACAAACAAACAAAACCCCACTCAGTTCTTCTTGCTATTCCTTTGTGAGTCCTTGGATGCAACAGAAAAAGTGTTGAATTTTATTATACATTTAAAGTGTTTTTATTTACTTTGATTCAAACACTTAAAAAAAAAAAAAAGAGGGTTTGCTGAGAGTAGAGGATCAAACAGTATAAATCCTATCTTTCTTAGTGTGCTTAAAGATTTCATCTCACTCTTGATTTGTATGTGTTTTTTCTGCACATTGCCAAAGAGTCTGAATACAGACAATTGTAAATCAGATATCACTGCCTTTAAGAGATATTATTTCAAGTGTATAAAGATCAACCAGTGTCAGGTCATTGTGCTGATATAATGTTTCAGCATATATTGCTTACAAATGAACACTATTTAAAAACCTCAGATCATAACTGATATAACATGTCATAGAATCACCCATGTGAAACAGTACTTTCTCAGGCTTCTTTCTTTGACATTTCTACCTGTGTATTATCTTCCTGTTCCCTCTGTCTGCTCAAATTTCTGCTTTACCAACTGTTTTGAATGTTGTCACACATTTGTCACGTGGATATTTGAGTGAATTCTCCCAGGTGTATAAGGGCTTTTGGTTATTCACCTTCACTGTGAGGATCCTCTCGCTCACCTCCTTGAAGAGCCAGCTGGCAGGTGGACAAAAGATATTCCAGAAATTGGCTACCCTAAATGGTGAGTGGCAGCAATCTTCAGTTAGTGTTGAACAGTCATGACCTCAATGCCATACGTACTGATCAATTAGGTGATAAACCTCTTAACTGGCATTAATCTGCAAGACTGCTGAAGGCCTGCTTGTGGCTGAGCTTCACGTAGCTTCARGTCACACAGTGAAGTCACACGGCGGTGCAAGGTTTGAAAACAAGTCTTCCAATAATAATAACTTCCAATAACTTTTGTTTGAATCTCTACTTCTCTGCCTCCCYTATTCCTATCTCTACTGCCCACAGTCAGGCACAAGTTCAGCAGAAAATAGAATAGCAATTCAAAGAAGCAAACTCAGACCACAAAGTGGACAGTTGTAGAGCCGTTGTCTGATTGCCCCTTAGCAAAGGGAATGCTAAGTATCACAAATCCTAAGTGACTAATTGAAATACTACTGAAAATTGTACTTTCTGTGCTTCTGTGGTGCTGAGACCCAARTCATACACAACCTATTATCACTGCTGTGTAAAGCTTCACTTCAATTCAGAATGACCACATCAGCATCTTTAGGAGTTTRGAAAAAGCTTTTGAAGCCACTCCTAATGTGGCTTCAAAATTAGCAGCTGAATATCAAAATCATGACTCCCTTCTCAGAAATATTTGCTAACAATTGTGATTTGCTATCAGCGATCAATGCTGAATGCATTTAATCTTGACAGTTAAGTCACTCTAGGCCGCTTCAGTGCAGGGAGAAAGGATCTAGAAAGGGTCACACTCATAAGCCAAGGAAATCTGTTCAAACATCTGACTTAAGGGATATCAACATGAGAGAAGGCAGTTTGATCTCCACTGRCATTGCTGAGCAGATGATAGCAATCAGACTTACTGATTTATGCTGCAGTTGCATCCCRAGGCTCTGCAGAAGGCCCTATATTATCAAGGTCAGTAAAACCTCAGAGACATACCTTCTGAGTGAAGAGTTTGCAGTTTAATGTTTTATAGTCTTATTATTCTTGTGACATCTACTATTTGCAACAGAATATTGCACCGAGGAAGGTATTGTAGCTTCCCAAGGCAACCATGATCTATGAGACTGCGAGGTAAAGAGAAGTACACAAAGTGCAAAAACAGTAGATGCAGGCTTAAGACTTGCATCCAGCCCACCTAAAAAGCATTTAGCTGAAATGCCCAGCTTAGGCTCTTTCTGAAAGCTGTTATCACCCTCAACAGCTGCTTGGCTTTATCCATAGGCTAGAGGAAAGCTCCGGGTATCTATTCTCAGGTTAGATGGCACAGTCAAATGCCTGAGAAATACCCAAAGCTGTTAATGACATCACTTATCTCAGATACTTACATAATTTTCTTTAGGCGTCAAGGCTTCCTTGGCTGTTGCTGATTCATATCGCACTAGGAGCGTGTCCTCGTGGGTGGCTGTGGGGACACGTTGTTCTTTGTGCCTGCCTTCCTTCCTTCCTTCCTCCTCTCCCTCCCTCCCCACACACTTGAATTCTCTGGCAATTCAGCTGCGATATCTCTTCATAGTGGCATCTTCCCAGGGACAGAACATGCTGTACATATTTGTGTTTAATAGAAATCAACATTCACCCATATCATTGCAGCAGCTCAGGAAGCAGGCTTTAAACAAAATGCTGAATCCCAACTATATCAGCCTGCTTCACCCCATGGCTTTTGCATTACAAATTCCTCCAGCAGCTGCAAGAAAAAAAAAAAGAGATAAGATGAGATTCTGTCACTTGTACTAGATTTCTTTTGCCCTTCATATAAAAATTTCAGTCAAAAATCATCAAAAAACATAATCAAAAACACAATCTGAAATAAAATAAAGGAGCCTTATACACAACAGAGACAAAACGTAGGTGTCAGAGTCTGTTCTAAAAACTACTGAGGCTCGTTTGCTCTGGCTATTTTTTGGAGCTGTTTTCTTTAGATGCCTAAAACCCTGCTGCTATATGTCATTAAGTCACCACCTCTTAGGTGGAGATGGGTATCCAGGCACCTACCTAAGTCCATCTTGAACTTCAAATGCCTAGATCCCTTTAAGGTCCCCATTTGCTAGGCTTGTTCAGAAGATCACAGCTAGCACATTCCTGCCGCATTCASCTCATGGTACAGTAATGCATTTAATGTTGATCTAGATCTGTCTGTCAGCAAGGGCCAACATCTCCTATGGGATGGGAAGCAAAGGGTGACACCAGCAGAGGCTGTGTCCTCACCAATGGGACAGGGTCTCGCAGGGTCTGAACACAGTGGGCAGAGCCRGGCGCTGGCAATGGGGTTCATTAACAGCRCCAGACATGGCAAGCTGTGAATCAGGTCCAGGGTCCATCCAGGGAACCCAGTCAGGAGCAAAAGGAGGGGCSAAAAACAGGACCGGAGACAACATACATACAAGGAGCCTATCCAGGAGGCATGCTRCCTAGAGCATGGGTCCAAAGTCCATTCAGGGGCCAGGACAAGGCTGTAGACCTACAACCTGTTTATAAGTCCAATCAAAGAGGGGTGCCCAGGATTGAGCTTAAACGGGGCTTTTGGGCCCATGGGCCGAGAGCAAATGTGAGTGAGTGATGGAGGGCAGCCCAAGCTGGTCAAGGTCATTAGGCCTTATTAGTGGAATCAGTGTGCATCAGTGCAGTATTTCTCTGAGGTTAAGACCCCAGAATGCCAAGGCTCTTTCTATGGTCAGTGAAGATAAGAGACTGTTTCTTAGTTAAGCTAAATCATCACCTTTTGGAGGTACTAATTCTCTCCAGAAGTTAAACCACCAATTGTAGGTACCTGGYCATCTTCCTAAAGGCCAGAAATTGGAAGCTGTGCTGTCTGTCTTCTACATAACAGCCCTATAGCTAGAGCATTCATCAGGAATTGGAAGACCTGGGTWCTTAATTAGAAGGGATATAAGATTTCTCTATCAAAAATGCACTAACCACTATGCCACTGGGAGATGTRGGAGCTGCCCTACACTCAGCTACTGACACCAGAGCTAAGCTGTCAGTAAGAGAGGAAACTAAAAGAAGCCTTATTTCAACATTATGATTAGAGCCCTCTATTTGGAGGGCTCAAAGATAACAGAAAGAAAATGCTTTCATAGAAGACCATGTCAAGTTTGTTGCAGGAAGTCCTTGGAAGTTGCTGGTTTGAGACCAATACTAGAAAAAAGTAGAACACAGACCCCAAAGGCATTGTGGGGAAGGAGGAGTTTGTTTTGTTGTTGTTATGCTGTTGTTATTTTTTAATGATTCCTTTCATTTTTTGGCATCTGACCAATAAAATTTGAATATCTTTATTTTTGAAATAGCTTGTCTTCATTACTTTTCAGATAAAACAGGACTTTAAAGACTGAAAGCTTGGTTTGTGCTTTTGGTGTGCTCCACTTAGAAAGAAGATCAGTATTTTCGCTATTGTGTAGTTCTGCCTCAAAGGCGCAGATCAGACATCTTTTTCCCCTGCTCCTTGGTTTCTACTATATGTCCTTAAGTGAAACTGAGCTATAGCCCAGGGTGTGGATATCCTATTCCAAAACACACAGGGAAACTGTGTCCCATCCAGTACTTCATACTCTCCTGTATCCTCCTTCACTCTCTCCCTCAATCTGGGTTTTAAGTGTTAGGTGCCTAAATACCTTTATGGATCTCAGAGCAGGTGTCTCCAATTCCCTACATATGAAGCTCTGATACCTCTTTTGCATAAAAGCATATTCTTCTCCATGAATCTAAGGCATTTTTTTCCCTTCATTTCCTATTGTTATTGTGGGCAACTAAAGAAAACATGTTTCAAAACCTAACACTCTGTCATTTATTTCAGAAATACTGTGTTTCAGCCACCTATTAGTCTGAAGAAAAATGTAGGCATTAGCAGCTTGTTTTTGTTCTAAATCGGCTATTTAATATACAGCTGCACTGTAGCGTGTTTATCAGAATTTAGTGCCAAGCCTGAAATTGCTTCAGCTTAGACAGCAGGAGTCTACTCTTGTTTACACCAGTTTTACTCCGGTATGACTAAATTCATCAGAGTGGAGCTGCTCCTGACTTATAACCGGGGYGAATAAGAGGAGGATCAGGCTTATGTTTATCGCTGTGTTTTACTACAATTGCCTTTCTGTCCTTGCACTAAATCTACATTCAGTACTATTCTGTTTGATTGATTAAGATTAAATCATGAATGCAAACTAAATGTTAGCCATCAGAGCCATTTCAGATCCATGTTAAGGAATTTATGAAACTGTTTTCCACACAGAAAACACAGCATTAGAAATACTGTCTCATATCTGCTATCCTACCTCAGTTCCCTTCTATTATATATTCTTTTTTTCCTGAATCTAACTTCATAATTATGGCAACTTTTTGTAGGAGGAGAAATGGAGAGGGGTGAAGAGTAGTAAAAGGAAACAGTCTAACCTAAAAAGCATCCTTAGAGATGCTGCCTGTATTTGTAACTCAGACATGCGTGGGACCACTCGCTGGCCTTGAGGCCACCTGCCATGCCGTGGCCCATGTCCATGTGATTAAAACAGGATGGCTTTAGGCAAACTGCTTGTTGGGGGTGGTCACTGGCACGGTGTCATTTGCTAGTGTAGACACAGACTGAAGTTACTGACAACGATAAAAGCAAAAATTCCCTTCTGCGGCTTTACTTTCAAGGGTAAAAGATGAAGCTTTTACCTCTAGCAACAAAACTTGCCATGAAACTACACTACCAAGAGATGGGAATCCAGTTTAGAGATAACCCCTGAAATTCCCATCGCACGAGTTGTCCTTATCTCTGCCTTTTTCTAAAACCCTGGCTCTTTCCTCTATACTGTGCTAAATATTGCACCTTGAAGATCATGCAGCTGTAACCCTTATAGCTTTGGACAGTGGTGATCCCCAAAGCCTGCAACAGGTAATTATGTATGGGGGAAAAGAAATACAAATTCTATTTAATCTAAATTTTCTGACTATTTTTTACAAAAATCAGAAAAAGCATTTTTATGTTTTAGCTTTGTTGTTGTTGTTGTTAATAACTAAACCTGGTTTAATACATCCAGAAAAATAGTATTGCATTTTTTTCTTTTTTTAAGATGACCAGTTTTAGTTCCAGAAATCTAGTTTCTCAGGAATTTCCAAATTAAAATTTGCAGGAGGTATATCTGGCCAGATACAAAAGAATTTCTGATGTGGATTTTCAGTGCCTTCCAATAAAGTTCAAGATCTAAAATCTGTGACATTTTAAGTTAACAATGGAGAAAGGAATTTTTTTAAAAAAGATATAACGTTCAACAAGCATATAGAAAATAAGGTTTCAAATGTTGATACTGAGCATGTGGAATGGAATATGAAAGCATCCAGGAAGGTATGTGACTGGTATGTGACTGGTAGGACTAAATGGGGGGGGGAAGGAAAAATGGAGTAAAACAGAGAAAGTACTGTATCAGTGATATCAGGCATAGAACTTCAGCCTGTTAAATTGCAGGGTCTGGGTTTTCTTTATTTCAAAAGTCTCTTCCAATGCCTGGTGCAGATGATTTACAGTCAGGAAGAGACACTGAAAGTCACCTCAAAGAGATAGTCTAGAAACACAAAGAAAGCAACAAACACGAGTAGTCCGTGAAGGAAAAGCCTGCTTTGAAAACAAAAGCAGATTAGATTGTCTGTATGAACTGGTCAGGATATCCTACAGAATGGCAGCCTTACTGCCAAAATGCCCTCACATGCTTTCAGAAACTACTGTTATGTCCATGATGTTGATATGGTATCTCTCCAAGCAGCACAAGACAATCAGGTTTCTAAGGATGGGACAAGAAAATATGTGGAAGTGAGAAGGGACTACYGGTCTTTTGGTGGACATCTCACACTTTATACTAAGACTTATGCCAATCACACTACGCAACTGTCAAAGTAGGAGGGAAAGGATAGGGCTGTGTGAAGCTTTGCTCTTGAAATCATGCAAAACGCTCAGTCTTGTGGCTTTGGGGGAAACCTAAAACTTATCAAAGACTGAGTTTTGAACCAGCCTATGAACTCATAGGTTTCCTTTACATGATTTGTCTTGAAAACACAAAAAATATGGCTGGTTGCAAGGACTGAAATACCTGAAAAACACAACTCTTCAGTTTTATTTCACTTTGTTTGCAAATAGATAGCTGGGATGCTCGTTACTGCTGCCGATCCGACTGCCACCTTATAGATTTTTTTGTTTCAGCTACCACCCAGTCTAGCCTCCTGTTTAATGCATGCTGTAAAATCTCATCTTTTCATGCTTCTGCCAAGGACTCTACATGGTCTTTTACAAGCAGATGCCAGCTCATACGAGCCCCAGTCTCAGAGGTGTGTTATATTAAATGGGCAAAGAGCTGTGGATACACTTGCATAGCTTCCAACTTCCTTGGAGCATATAGCAAGCTCACATCTGTCTGCAAAAGACTGTGTAGGAATGACCTAAGTGGTGTACGATCAAGCTTCATCTTCTTGGTGTTTCTTAGATTTAACCAGAAAACTTGAAAAGATGGAGAATCTACCATCTCTCTCGACAGTGTGTTTCTTGGGCTACTCATCTTCACTATGATTATTCTAACTGGTTTCTCATTTGCATTTGTCTGGGTTTCACTTCCAACAACTGCTCCTTGTTATTCCTTTCTCTATAACATGGAGGACCACTTAAATAACCTATTTCCTCCTGCTGGAGGTATTTATGAACCATAATCAAGATGTTTCTCACTTATCTTTTTTTTTTTTTGGATAAATGAAACAGATTGCACTCATTAGATTTGTTTGTTGGATCCAACTGTTGTTTTTCATCATAAATCAGGCTTGTAAACGTTCTAGGGTACTGACCATCTTTTGGAAATACGTGCGTACAGCGTCTAGCACAACAAAGCCTGAATCCCAAATGGAGATCCTCTGGTTTATGACGAGTTATTAACATTGATGCAGTAAAGCTGCTGTTTGAACTCTCTTTTTGTTGAAATGTATACTAGTATATATCTAAAATTTTCTTCTCAACATTGTTTCTCTTAAGCCTACAATTCAGATGCATTATGTCTTGTGATAAAAGTGCTTCAATCACAGCCAATCAATGATAGTTTTCAGTGAATGGACTGCAAATTAACTCAACCTCAGCTCAATTCAATGAAATAAAGCCTATTAACTGGTGACGGTTCCAGTTTCTCACAGATTCAATTCATGTCTCATTTAAATCATTCATACCTTTCCAGTGTAAAGTACATTTGTTGTAATTTAATGACTTTGCATCGTAGTTCTAGGAAATTAATTTCATAAAGATTTTTTTCCCCTTTATAATTTAGATTTTTAGAATATCTTACAATAAAGTTGATTAAATGCATGCACGCACACACACACATACACACTCATATACATATACATATATATGTGTGTGTGTATTTATTTATTTATTTATACATGCACATACATACTATCAACTTTGTGAAAAGGAAGCATGTTTGATGTTCCAGAGCAGTGATGTGGAGACAGAATGACCCAGAGAAGGTCAGAAAATACCATAAGTAGAGATAGGCCTGCAAATTGTGCACATGGGGAAACTTTGATACAATAAAGAACAAAGACCAAATTACAAGGACTGGATTCTCAGCGGGTGCAGATTTAATTCTTCTAACCAATGACACTATCTCAATTTGCACCAGGTGAGAATATGGAAGAAATTAGAAAGTATTTGCTGGACAGCTTTTTAAGACCTGTTCATTGCCTTTTAAAAGCACATGAGAGTTAAGATTACTGCAAGTGGCAGACCCTAAATCATGCACAACTCTAATCAGAGTCTCAGGAGAGATCTGTGATGCGAAATGAATCTGCGGATTAACCTTGGTGCAATTTCAAGTCAAATATGCTAACTGATCCAGAATTACACAGGCAAAAATTGCTTTTATTGAGAAAAGACTGTGCTACTGTGCATTACAGTGTAACTTCAGCACCTAGCGAAGCAGGAGGAGGCAGCTGGCAGGGAGGGAAAAATTCAGGCAAAATATGCTTAGGTTTCTAGAAATGATTGGATGCCTCTGTGTGTGTCTGCACCAGCTGGGACACCAAAGAGATTAAGGTGAGCACTCAGATCTTTCTGAAAACATGACYCTTTTCAGAGAACCGTTGTATCCGAAATTAAGGAATCAGAAGACATTTGTCACTATACCCCCTGCCCCCGATATTCTGCCTGTAACACCAAGCAAAGAGCTCAGCTGTACGTATGGGAGTTCAGGAAGAGTTACGTTGCCAGCATTCAAGCAAGGTCAGGCTTATAGCAAACTGCAGAGTAAAAGCCGAAGCAGAATAAGGAAACGCTTTTAGTAGACTGATTTTTTATTTTTTTTTCAGGTTAGCCAAAACAACTGTGATTAACAGTTAGAAGGAAGCTAAAGGAAAAAGAGCAAGACGATGCTACAGAGAAGCTTAGTCGTGCTGCTGAGAGAAAACCTTTGAATGAAACACTGAACTGCAGAAGCAATTGAAATCTATGGTTCAGCTAGTATACTATATACTGGCTGGTGTTTACGGCTCCAGACTAATAAAACAAAACTGTGCTACTGTTTTATTTTTTTCCTTGTAGAAGCTTTGTCGGAAAAGGTAATTTATACCATTTTTTCAGTGGGTTATGCATTGCTTTGGAGTGGAAGGACATAAAAGCCACACTTCCAGAAATGTTCTCTTTTTAAAGCTCGAACATGGAATAGTTACATCTAAGATACTACTGTGTGGAGGGAGGAATGATTGAATTGCTAGGCAGTGTAGACAAGTGTGTCTTCCCAGCTCTTCAGCCTTCTGCAATTATGTAGGCATATCCTTCTAAACCATTTTAATCAAATTTTATAGTGAATTTAGTGATTGTGACAGGAATGTAATGAATTCTGAAAGCTTAATCTGAATAAGCATGCAGATTTAATGAACTTGTATACTTATCCAGACTGTGAACATTAAGAGAAACCATACACCCCCAACTGAAATAGATAAACAGCTGGGAAAACTCTTTTTAAAACCAAGGAGGTGGTCAGCTGGGGACAAGCTGCCAGTTCTATACAGATATCCTTTTCAATTTTGGACAACCTCTATGTGACTCAGCTCTCTTCCTGTTAATTAGATGTAATTGTTCTATTTTAAGTTACTCTTTTTTTTCTCTGCGGAATGAACAACATCCAGTAGAGCACTGAACATAACCTTCTGTAATAAAAGCATTATAAAAAATCCTGGGTGTGGCCTTCAGGCTGTATGGAAGACAGACCTCTTCTTCTTTTCTGTTTCCTAACTCTGACTTCCTTCCCTGGAGGCAGAAGGAATCAACATATTTGTTTCAGCCTCTTCCTCTCTTTTGCATTTTGTACATCCCTTCATATGAACTCTGGAGCAAATGATCCCTGGTTTCTCATGGGTTTATGTTTTGTGGTCTCATTTATCAGCATTTGTAAAGAAGTCTGACTGGTTCTTTAAGTCATTCGGAAGGTCTGTCCTGCTTGTTGCCTAACACAAGTTGAGCTCTCAGCCTCTCCTTAATGGCATATTCCAAACACCATTTTCATAAAATTTCTAGGAGCTAGAATCTATGTTTTCTACCTCACTTTTAAAAAATCTGATTTCATTTGGATTATTGAGTCAAAGAATACTTTGAGGGGAGATGATAGTCACAGAGAAGATGCACAGGGAGATCATATATGGTATTTTTAGAGCATCAGACTCATAACCACCCAAGCACTGACAGTGCAATGAGTGGACCCTTACACTGTTTTGCCCAGCCCACAGCCCCTTTTATACCTATCCTGAACTTTTTCTCTCTATTCATTGTTTTTAGAATTGGGTGGAGGTTCTGGAGATATTTTGGGATTTTGTTTCAAACTGAGGTTCTGAAGCCATGCTTCTATCCTGGCCTATAGCCACATAGGAGTACCCAAATTGACAAAATTCCAATTATTTTTCTCCTTTGCATGTTTTTAATTAAAAATATTTGTTTCCTTAAAGCCCTTAAAGGAATAAAAAAGTATGAGAGAGTTAGAAGGTGTCTGCTGCCTTTATGCTATACCTGTAAGCAGGCCAGCCTTCTGCTTTTGTTAGCTTATAGGAGGGATTGGCTTACTGCCTGTTAGCCCTGAATCGTGGCAACTTCTCGTTTTTTACACTGCTTCCAAACCGTCCCCTCTGCCGATCAGTCAGCCCAGAAGCCGTAACAATGCTTGTATTATTGCCACTGCAGAACATTTCCACTGGTATAAGGGCCCTACTTAGAGTTCAGTAGTTCATTACTAAAATTACAGCTGAAGTAGGCATAGACAGGCAGTCTAAGCTGTGCTGTGCCAGGTACATCAGAACCTAAAAACTAAATAATCCTTGGCCTGTCCTGAAATTGCATAGGAAACAAATAGAAAACGAGAAACTACAAACTCACCTACAGAAACTGCTCCACTGAACCTTGTCCTAACTCTTAAACTGACAAATGAAGGGAAAGGAGGAAAATCTCCTCCTAACCCCATATACAGGTTAGCAGAGAGGAAACAATACAGGAAGAAGTGGAAATATAAGATATTAACACTGGCTGTTCCTTCATAGCAAAGATGAATTCTACTGTGTTGTATAATTTCTTAGCCCAGTGTAGCTTCTTCCTGCTTGGCTAGATGACCTGTCAGTTAATGAATCAAAATGCTAGTGACACAATAATTAATGTCTCTCTCTGATCCATTGATTAATTATACAGCAAAACTGATCAATCAGTGCTGAGTACATTACTCTTGCTATTCTCCATTTTGCTTTCCTGAGAAAATGCTGAGTAAATGTTATTACTTTTTAAAGGCTTTTCATCAGCTTTTCTTTTCTGTATCAAGACTCAGTGGTCCATAGCTGCATCATCTTGAAATAGTTTTCTGGAGCTTTATTTATTTCTGGAGAATTATCCTTTAGAACTATTGCTAAGTAGTCAAACAAGTAGATGGCCGCAGGTCTGGCTAGAAAAGTAGGAACTAAATTTCAGAAAAAAATTATAATTTAGAATTTGTCAACTGTATGAGTTAGGATTCAACTCAAGATGATCTGGCCACTAAATCACTCATATGAACAGCAGGCCTCCAGGCTAATAGTAGGAGGTACTGCAATTTTAACTAACAAACCAAATCTATATCATTCAAATGGTTCAGAAAGGGAAAAAAAATCATCTAAGGATATATAAATAGAAATGATGGTGAAATTAAAAAGAAAAAGCTACAAATATTTTATATGGTAAACATTCTGTGAAACAATGTGTTGCTGATTTTTATTTGTGGTCTTAATTAGACCACATTACATTGGCATTTGAGCCCCTAGGAAAAGTAAATGAAGTCTACTGTTTTGAATATTTAATATTTAGGCTGCTGTTCATTTAACAGCATTGTGCAGGCAAAGGAGGCAGCCCTGAAAACTTAAAAGGTATATTTAGAATCCATCCTGACCTATTTGGTCAGTCTACAGTGCATTGCACTTCGAAATACTGAAATACCCATTCTTGCTCTAAACACACAAGTTGGGTATCAGTAGTCTGGCAGCCTCAGCAGCTTACATGGAGGCCCACACTATACTACAAGTTCATTCAGAGATCACAGAATCACAGAATCACAGAATCGCTGAGGTTGGAAGGGACCTCTGGAGATCATCTAGTCCAACCCCCCTGCTCAASCAGGGTCACCTAGAGCACATTGCACAGGATTGCATCCAGGCGGGTTTTGAATATCTCCAGAGAAGGAGACCACCACCTCTCTGGGCAACCTGTTCCAGTGCTCTGTCACCCTCACAGTGAAGAAGTTTTTCCTCATGTTCAGATGGAACTGTCTGTGTTTCAGTTTGTGCCCGTTGCCTCGCGTCCTGTCGCTGGGCACCACTGAAAAGAGTCTGGTCCCATCCTCTTGACACCCTCCCTTCAGATACTTGTACACATCGATAAGATCTCCTCTCAGCCTTCTCTTCTCCAGGCTGAACAGGCCCAGCTCTCTCAGCCTTTCCTCATAAGAGAGATGCTCCAGTCCCCTAATCATCTTTGTAGCCCTTCGCTGGACTTGCTCCAGTAGTGCCACATCCCTCTTGTACTGGGGAGCCCAGAACTGGACGCAGTACTCCAGATGTGGCCTCAGCAGGGCTGAGGAGAGGGAGAGGATCACCTCCCTCGACCTGCTGGCAACACTCTTCCTGATGCACCCCGGGATACCACTGGCCTTCTTGGCCACAAGGGCATTCAGGTTATAGATTCTTGCAAGTCTGCAGTACTCCTGGGTTTGTGTTATGCACAGTCCCAAGAAACTGTAATATTGACATGATTTTAAAAATACTATTCAAAATCTGGAAATCATTGTTTTTCTTCTCAAGAAAAAAAAAATAGCTCTGAAGGCTTTAACTTCATTATATGCGATGTATAAATGACAATTTGAAGTAGTTTCTAGGATAACTGTTATCATAGGATATGTGAAAGTTTTATTACCATAAATGAAAACAATTAGTCTTCTTCAAAGACCACTGGGATGTAAACATCCAAGTACTAGCCTTTCCCAGTTTTACCTGTTCTGTGAAAAACTGGATTTTCAGTCAGGACCACCAGCTTACCTCCTAAAAATCATAAGGTTTCAGTTATAGAAACTTATTAATAGAGCATTCCAGTGTTGAAATTTGATGTAGCTGTCTTAAAAAGAAAGAAACAAACCAAAAGTTTGTTTTTTTTTTTTCCTAATGTCACTTTTTATATCTAACCTTCTGGTATGTATGTGTAATACTAATCCATCCTTGAGCTGACGTGAGTTCTTGAAGCACTTAGGTATGAAAATCATAGGATAATTCAGGTTAAAAGGGACCTCAGGAGGTCCCTAACCCAAGCTCCTGCTCAAAGAGGAGCAGCCCTGTAGCACCAGCTACAGGGTCAGATCAGGTTGCTCAGGGCTTTATCTTGTCCAGTCTTGAAAACTTCCAAGGATGGGGTTACCRTGACATCTCTGGGCTACCTGCTCCACTGCCTGACTTTCCTCATGAGGAAAAAGTTTCTCCTTATATCCCTCTCCTTTTATCAATTTATGTTTGTTGTCTCTTGCCCTCCTACCAGGCACCACTGTGAAGAGTCTGTCTTGGTCTTCTTGATGACCTSCCACTACATATGGGTGCAACTGGTCCCCAGTCTGGGACAGGTCCCCCCGAAGTTGTCCCTTCTCCAGTCTGAACAAGCCCTGGTCACTCAGCTGTGAGTGCTCCAGCCCCAGCCATCTCGGTGATCTTCTGCTGAGCCCCCTGCATTTTATTGATGTCAGATCAAAGATTCTGGGAGTCAAATTTCCACTGACTTCAAAGGGGGTGCAGTTGGATCAGTCACTCAGTGAACATTTTCTTTTGGGTTTATTCTGCTAGAGTTTTATCACCTTGAAGTCAGTTTTTGGCATGAGGAATACGGATTGTACATGTGACTTTCTAAATCATGAAAGAAGGTAGGTTTATAAAAGAGTGGCTGAGAAGTTTGTGCAAAAAAACAAACAAACAAAACCCTATGATGCATTCAAAGGAGATACAAAGATGCTTTTATTGTTGGCCGTGCTTTTTGTATTCTCGCAATATCTTGTTACACATTCACGAACACATGCAGATTTGGCACGCATCTGCAATATGTCATATATTTTGCTTGCCCTCCAAGTTATCTGTGTGAATCAATAGTGTAATCCACAGCTTTTTCGGCTGCCAGCGAAAATCACACAGTTTGCACCTTGCCTGCCTGCAAAAGCAAAGCCGCATATTCCTTTGTGTGGAGAGAGTAATTATTGTAAAGGCAAAGTGTATGCAATTTCAGAATGCCAAAGAAAAATACTATGTTGCTTTGTGCTTTTCAGCTAGCTGAGGCCCTCTCATGTGACAGGCCATAATCAATAAATCATGTGCCGGTTGTGCTGATTCTGTATGTCAGGTCATATCTCTCCATTTCAGTTTCGAGTTTCTTACCGAGTATTCGCTTGTGCTCTATTGTCATATCTTTCCACCTCCTCAGTGTCAATTTAAAAGCTGTTATTTTTAGGCCATAGAAATTGCAACCGGCCTGTCCCCCTCCCACCAAAAAAGTATTCCATCAGCTAACTTCAAAGCAGAGGGATGGAAAGAGAAAAATCCTCCCTACCCGAACTCCAGTCGCTGTCAGATACCAAGGAGGCCATATTCCCACAAGTCTTGTCCATAGCGGTCAAAAAGACACCATGGTGACAACTTGTAATAACTAATAAATAATAAAGATTGTAGAACTTCACTGAGAGGTCCCTGTGGTGGAAAGATGAGCAATTCTGTCTTCCATAAGCAATTATCAGTCAGCTTGACATCTCCAGTTTTGTTAAGGAAATTCCTAATTTAGCAAGGAACCAGACTGTTCGGACAGCCAGGGTGGGAATTCTCACACTTATTTCATGTGTCAGAAATCTATACGGCTAGTCGGAGTGAATGACTCCTGCCTGACTTCGCACTCCTGAGGGAGCTCCAAAGTGATGGGTCAAGGCCACTGAAATCCTTACCAACGCCTGTGTTTTAATTCCAGCTCCATGTTCCAACCTTTGCGCTCGCTCATCTCTGCCTTAACTCCAGACTTCCCTGTGGAGCTTCAGGGAAAATCCATCTCCTCTCTGTTTCTCATTTCCCATGGTAAAGGAGGGACGCGAATGATTGCTTACAGCTCAGTGGTGTTTCGAGTTAATATTTGTGTGTTTTCAAAGCCATAAAGTACACATAGAGATGCAGCCACACACTGCAATTGCTAAGTGTTGTAACTAAGGATTTTGAAATAATAGCATTTAAAAACAACAACACTATTTTATTTTGTTGGGAGTAGTTACGTTTTTCACTATGAATGATCGTCCATTCAGGGAAATAACCTGGAAATAACCTTTTCTGATCCTTCATGGAATTTCCTTCAAACAATCTTCTCAGCTGGTGAATTACCTTGACGTGGTCACCTCCGGTGCTTTTAAGTGACTGTGATGGTTCAACTTGCGGCTGACAGTCCCAGAGATGTGTGGTTGCCTGGCTATTCCTTTTCTTTTTTGTTTGTTTGTTTGCTTTGTTTTTCCATTTTTYCCCCCCCCGCTCTGTACTGTTTAGAGCTAACTCAATATATAGCCTGTCTGCCTCTTTACCATCCTCTCCTACAGTGAATCAAATTCTTTTTCAAGCTCAGTTTTCCCTCCTTGGATTTAACTACAGGCTTCCATCATTCAAGGAACTGAATTTTACAGCACCAGCAGCTATTATAGTGGGCTCAGCTCTTAATGTTTGGCTTTTCTGATGTGTCCTATTAAGCAGGAGGAAATGGTACATTTATTTTTTGAGTGGTTATAAACAAGTATTTTTTTTTGTTTTGTTTTATTTTGTTTCTTTTTTTCCTTGAAATCTGTTCCTTTAGGGCAAATATTCTTTCTACTGTCTCAAAGAGATGTTAGAGTATCTGTGCTTGTAGCAGAGATATTTTTCTCTTATTTTACGAGTTAAAAAAAAAGAAAAAAAGTGACCATAGTATTTTGGGAAAAGGGGGTTGGTATTTTTTGGAAATTCCTGGAAGAAGTATTCCCCACTCTTTCATAAACATTATTTTATATGCATACATGATATAAACAATCTGTGGAGGTGTGGACATGTTTCTTRGCATAAGAAACCAAATTCATCTTCCCTATATTAAGGGAATTTACCTATTCGAATCTAGTGCTGAGATAACGTAGAAAATGCAAGACCTCTGCATGGTCCTGGCAAATACAACACTAGATTTAGAGCAGATCCACAATCCTCTGGAGCAGCAGCTGAAGGCCACATGAGATATCTCTGGAAAAGAAAAATGGCACCAGATGCTACTGTAGGAACCCAAATTTCTCCCCTTTACTTTCCTTTGTACGTGTCTTTATCTAAGTCTGCCATCCCAACCCCCACTATTTTTGAGTGAGATCTGGAGGTTTAATCAATACAATATTTGCAACTTGGGATGAGATCCCTTGGATAGAAGGGATCTACTTTTAGGCAGATCCTCAGTTTATATGACTCTACCAGCTGTCACTCCATTCACTCTAAAGGCAATTATTGTGGCTTGTTCTGATGGAAATACCTATACTGTGCACTTCTGCATTCAATCACACGATTTCTACCCAAAGGCTACAGTTGGTGAGAGGATCCCAAATGTATGTAAACAGAGAGTAGATAGGCACTGTTCAGGGAAAAGAAAATATCCAGGAGCTGTCTAGCAGAAATGGAAGGGTTAAAGTTTATCAGAAGTTTTTTGAAGGGAAAAAGGGAGACCACAGACATTTTGAAAGGTGGAACAGATACCAGACAGAACAAGTCTTTTTTTTTTTTCTTTTTCTTCTGTTTCGGCTGAAAAAACGAGTTTAGCAGGACAGATCCTGACTCCAAATGGGAAAATGTAAAAATCTGACTCCAAGAGACAACTTCTCTCAAGTTTGTGCTCAAAGAGTTAAGTGTCCTGAAAATGCTGTTGTTTCACAATGGTTTGTGTTCCAATGTACATATACATGTGTGGACACTGATGAATTAGAAGAAAAAGACACCAGGGTGCACTGTTCATCTGTCCCTGGCCTAGGTGACTCTGGGCCTGAGAAGCCCCACGAGAAGCTTTGCATGTGTGAGAAATCATCATTAATCCTCCACTCCCTTGCCTTGTGCCTGCCTTCAAAAACAACCTATCCCCATGAAATTTGTCTTCTTCCTGTGTATGACCCCTTCTTGCCCCAACAGAGGTATTACTCAGATGAATCTGTTAGTTTGTGATCTTCTCAAACAATATAGCAATGAAGGAAAAAGGGGTTTTCAGGGAAAATTCTTGCCACTTTTCATGGCGTGTCTATGTTTTCTTTCTTGCAATAGTCCTACATCTCCCATCATACCCCGCTTTCCCCTTGTCCTCTGCTGGCAACCAAAGCTAAGACACAGAGTATGACCTTTCTGTACTACCTTGTGATATGAACTTGCTGGATCCTTGACAAGTCCTTAACAGATGTTTGGGCAGCGCAGGAGTTCCCCACCTGCCTGAGGCTGCGGTTGTGTTTTACAGCGTAAAGGAACTTCTCAGCCTGGAGAATATTCTCTTCAAGCTCTTATTAGCTTTGGGGTCGAATCAAGAGGCTTTATTCAGCTGAGGATAATCCCCAACCTTTGACAGATGTCTCTCTTTTTATTATTATTTTTCCCCTTAAAACAGCTATTAAAAGTTCAGGAAAATCTCCATATTGTGTGTATATGTTCATTGTGTAAATCACTTTGCTGGCATTAAAGCCGCTGGCACAAAAAAATACCCTTTTATTTTGTTTAGGTGCTAACAGTAAAAAACAAAAGACATTAAGTGCTGAATTCTTCTCCTCATAACAAAATCTTTCCATATGATGAGCACCCTGGAGCTGCAAGGATTAAAAAAGCAAACTGAGTGACCTGAAAGTCTTTTAATTATATTTGAAGAGCTGCAGGCAGGCATAAACATCTTAAAGCCAAAGAGAGTAATTTATAACATTAAGTGTACATGTATGAAACAGATTTTATTTCCCCCCAAGCTGAAATGCTCAGATATTTCACATTTTATGCTGCATGGAATAAAAACAATTTTGTATTTATTTACCACTTTTAAATTTTAAAAGGATAAGCCTAAATCTTGTCATTGCCATATGTATATGAAGTACAAAACAGTCTTTAGAGTACGGCACAGTACTGAGTTAATGTGCTACAGGCAGTAAGCTTATTTCTACAAAGGGAGATTTTATTTCCCTGGGCAGCAGACAACAGAACCTAAATCTTTAGGACTCTGTCACTTCACCTAATAGGAAAGCTATTCTTTTGCTAGCAGTGATCTTTGGGTGGCTTATCCTCTAAAACAGTCTTGTCTGAAGGGAACAACGCTCACAAAAAAATGCTAATGACCGGAATCAGTGGAAAATTTTCTGACGACATTGTGCTCTACAAGAAGATGTGGATTGTACTGTGAGGATCTAATAATTTAAACTGTGGGAAATTGTTGAAACGTATTGATAGAAGTCAAAAGAATAAAGGCTTTATGCTATGTTATAACATGAAAAGTTAAAACTATGACATTGGTATCTAGAATTTGAAACTTACCAAAATGAAACTTTGTGTAGTGCTTGAGATGAAGTAGTCAGGACCATAAAAATGATATAAAATAGTACAGCATAAATGTTCCAAATATTAAATCACAATCCTTAGTGGGAATCATACTTCTAAATATCTGAAAGGAGCTTACAGGCCATCAGTCAGCTGGAACAAGGGAAAAGAAATGTCTGTTCTCAGGGTTTCCTCATTGCCTTTATATTTTGAGGATCCAGAAGGTATTCATTACTTTAAGGGRGATGATTTTTAGAAAATGTGTGCTCAGTTGTTCCTTAACATGTGGCCTTTTCTGTGTGTTTTTGTGTCCTTTCCCTTCTTAACAAATTTATTAGCTACCTCTAAAGTTTATGGCCTCACATTTTGGTAAATTCGATACATCTCTGATATTAGATGCTCAGAGTAATTTGGGACAGTGCAACCTAATTAAGCAGAGCTGGATTGGTCTGCATCAGGTCTGGCCTTTAATTATGATATTATACACGGCAGATGACTTTCTTTTTCCTTCTGTGAGCTTCTGCTATATAAAAATGAATCAGTAACTTCTGTTTGTCATAAAAATATAAGGCTATGGAACCTGTTTTGTTTTTTTTTTCTTTTCTTTCTTTTCTTTTCTTCTTTTCTTTTCTTTTCTTTTCTTTTCTTTTCTTTTCTTTTCTTTTCTTTTCTTTTTTCCCACAGAGTAAATAGACAACTTTCTTACTGATGAGCATTACATTGTAAATCACCTTTTGCCATTCGCCTGGCCTGAAAACAATGTTATCTGAGATGATTATAATTTTTCAGAGTTGCAAAATATTCTTTCTGAAATGTCCCCTTCACATTTGCTTTTTCATTAGCACAATTCAAGACTTTACAGCATATGGAAAACATTTTCATTGGACTGTATTTAGGACTACTATACGAGAGAGAAGAACTCATTTGTCCATGCAAATGACCTGAAAAACAAACAGGTTTGGATTCCATTAATATTTCTGAAAAGCTGGGGGAAAAACAAACAAACAAAAAAAACATTAAATATAACTGGAATTAGAACTGGAATTAAGGAAGAATATTTTAACTGTGTAATGAATACACAACGGCCCAAAGATTAAAAACATATATATACATATATATATATATATTATATATATAAAAAACATGTTTAAATCTGACTTCATGTAATGTGATTGAGATGCAACTTCTGAGTTTAAGAAGGTCATTCAGAAGTAAATGAGGTATAATTAAAGTTTTCTGGAATATGTAAACCAAATGATGCATTGAAACAAGAAACAAACAAAAAGAAATACCTCCTTGGGACATATTGATTATTATAGAAAGAAAGAGGTGCTTTTTATAGGAAAAGATTATTTTAAGAGAGAAAGAATCATTATTTACAAGAGCAATTTATCAGATATCATAAAGGCTTAATCCTGTGACTAATAAAGCCTGTCACAAGGTTCTGAATCTGAAACTATTTTTGCGTGGATTACAGTGCACACTACTGAAAAGTATCAGGCATGTGTGCCAGTGAGACTTAGGTGCAAGCTTAACCTTAAGCTTTCTGAAGGAATCAAATTACTCCAAAGAAAAGTAATGCCTAGATCTCATAGATAGTTTCTCCTATAAATTAAACACTGCAGATGGAAAACATTGCTGAATGACTGGGTCTGAAAGCACGAACCTTTCTGGCACTTACATGCTTGTAACAAAAATCCACTCTGCGATCTGCAGCACAAAACCTTCAGATATATATCAGTAACCAAACATCCAAAGGACCAAGAAAGTTTCACTCCTCTYCCTAAAACACTTGGGCAAGCAGCAGTGCCATTACTCAACTTTATGTCATAGTCTGTCTCGACTCTTCCTCCCAGGCTCCATCTTTCCTGTTTCCATGGACCTAGGGAACCCTCACCACGGTAACAGGACTCACTTCAATTTCTTTTTTTATTCAGGCAGGGTAGCACATGGAAAAATGCTAGAATAAAGCACCCTAAAGAGTAAACAGGGCAGTACACTCTCCCAGCATCCAAAGACAATGAAATTTGATTCTCCTTCTATGCAATTGCGGTATGCCATATTTCACACAAGTAACTTAGGTACCTAAAAACATCCTAACACATTATTTATCTTCTTGGCTGAACACTAGAAATGTGTGTTCAGCATTATTCTTACCAGGGAAAGCTATGCAGCTAGGTAGGACCACTTATTTACAGAAAACCTGCTTTTTTTTAGCAAGTTCCTCCATCTTATTTATTCCAGTCATGCTGGAATAATCTAACCAATGTTATCATTTTAGTTGTTTCATTTCCATTTGTAGCTCAATATGCTCTGTAACACAAAGCTCCTTCTCTGATTTAAGCATTCTCTGCAAAAGGCCAATATGTGTATTTACACTCTGAGTGAGGCTGAGCCTGTAACTGAGATGTTAATGTATTTCCCCTATAAGCAGAAGACCTTCTTGCAGTGAGCAATTTGGCCTGACAGCTTTGTGCAGTCCCTCTTATTTTCTATACTGTTTTCCTAATTATGTTGGGTAGCTGTAGCACAGGTTGTCTATAGCATAGGCTGTGACACAGACTGGGTAGCAGTATCTGCTGAGCGTGTCTGCTGAAGCAGGCTGCTGTGCGAAAAGCATATGGGGTCAGGAGAGGAGAGAATAGGAAAGAGCATGATTCTGTGGTTTGGTGGTTAGACTGAAAATCTGGGACAGGGCAGGGTAGGTTTCCAGTCAGGCATATGTGTAAGTCCCATTAGAACTTAAGTGCCTTGTTGAATCCAGTCCTTAATTAGAAACTGTTCTTATTAAATGTCAAAATGTTCTTTTTCCCTTCATAAAACATTAATGACCACTAGAAATGGAGAAAATGGGCATCATAATTCCCCTCTGTCAAAGCATCAGGACTCCAGCCCATGTGGTTTGCTCTGTATCAGTATGTGGGGGGACTCACACATAGAACTCAAGGTAAATATACTGTTTTGGTCTTTTAACAATGCTGAACACCACTTCTGGGTCACAGTGACAAGGCTAAAATACTAGGAAAGGAAAGGGTACTACATGCACCAAACATAATCAAAATAACTAGTTCCTATGAGGATCTCTCTGAACCTTATAAATCGCTTGTGGAAATAATATTAAGCACCTCTACCTCTATAAACATGGCCTTATGTTATAAGCAATTTTCCGGTAATAACAATGTCAAGAAAAACCACTGTGGTTTCATAAAACAGCTTTGCTGCTATTAATGTGTTATCCTTTTCTTTAGACATTTAAACCTTGAAAGGAGAAGGAGAAGGAACTTACTCAAAGGGGCAAAAGTTGTTCAAGGGCGTCACTTAGGTAAAAATACCCCATGCGTTAGACCCTCAACTGGTCTACATTGAAACAGCTTCACTGAAATGATTAAAAATCTTCTAGCTTACACTGACCAAAGACCTGGCCCATACGGTTAATACTTTTAAGGCCTCTCACCACTGTGGGTCACCTCACCACTTTCAGAGCTGTCATCATCTCCCATTCCTCCTGACTCCAGCAGGAGTTGCAGTTGTCACCCCAGAAGAATCAAGCTCCTTTAAATTGTTTAATGGTGAACATCAAAGTACAGAAACAATGAAAATCAGTGGACACTTTTTGAAAACTTGACTATTCGATTCAGTGACAATCTCCATAAATGAATACTAAGTACTACAAAAAAGAGTAATCAGGGCACCTATAAAATGAATATCATATTAAAATGTTTTAATGATCTTAAATATGATAAAAATAATAATCAAGCGAAAGCTGCYCTTTACAATGGTTCAGTGAGGCAGCACTGTTCGCACTGTCTCCTTTGAATTAAAGAAAAAATTGGAAGCCTTTAAAGTAGTTATAACCTAAGCACTCACTCTTAAATATAGACCTGAGAACATTTTTTCAGTACAATGTCTCCTCTTGAAGTTGTTCTTCTTTGCATAAAATATTAATTGAAGCAGAATCTGGGATCCAATCGGCTTGTCCCTCAGGGCAGCATCTTATCCATGAACATATACTGCARAATGAACAGTAAAATAGATATACAAAGGAGAACAGCTCAAACAAGGGAGATTGAGAGGGACCTTCATTAAACATCTAAAGTTTATGGGTTTGGGGTCTACTGGGGAAGGGACAATCCAAATCCTCATGCACAGTCTCTCTGAATCAGCAAAAGTGTTTGAAATCAGCTTTCTCACATCCTCATAAAGCATTCTGAAGTGTCTGAGTATCCCTCAATCTCTCCTAATGATGCTGTCCCACTTGCTATAAAATATTAAAATGCTAATTAAGCCAGAAACTTATGCAATAGCGTCACAGTCACTTGAGATCAAGAGGTTGACTTCTCTCCTGCAAAAAAGAGCAGAGAACAGGGCTTCTCACTTTTTCAGAATGTACCTTAAAAACAACATTATGCACCATCTCTTGCACGTTACAGAGTCAATTTTTTCTTCTCCTTATGTTACTACAAATGCCCAGCTTCAAACTACTGCATATGAAGCTGTACAAAATATTTTCCTTCACTAAAGTGTCTCAGTTATATGATTTGGCAGGAAAACAGATGCACACATGCAGGCATGCACGCATGCACTTTATTTTTGGCCAAYGTGAACTTTGCTTTTGGTTCAGCAGTCAAAGGAAAAAATATTTTTTTCACTATCTCACAGAAATTATCTTTTTCTAATTAAGGAGGCATAGTTAAGAAGATGGTCTTTGTTTTGATCTTTGATTTTCTGATATGTTCTCAATAGATGAATGCTTGGCTGCTGTGAGAGACACCCAAGACTTCAGGTTGAAGACCATTGCTGGCTCTGGCTCTCCTCAGGCAGAAGGACACTTCCAGTCATCTGGGCAGGAATCAGGGCTTTGCTTGGCTGTCCCCCTGGCTCAGAAATAAACTCCAGCAGGATCCCAAGCCTGTCACAAACACCATGACTTCTGCTCCTAGCTGAAAGAGCAGAACTTGCCTTCTCTGACAAGGACACAGAGCAGAGGGCACCTTAAAATAACAATTAAAAAATATATATACATATATATTTATATATATACTGAAAGAAGAGACTGCACAAACATTTTCCCCACCACCACCCCCGGGATAAGATTAGAGGGGAATGAACTC
The DNA here is from genome assembly GCF_003343035.1 of Apteryx rowi. Classification (NCBI taxonomy): domain Eukaryota; kingdom Metazoa; phylum Chordata; class Aves; order Apterygiformes; family Apterygidae; genus Apteryx; species Apteryx rowi. Next base: position 491,517 of record NW_020449119.1, on the reverse strand, counting down.
CATGTGGCAGATGTTGGTTGTGGCACTTAATGTACTACCGGAAGGTGCTCAGATGCCTGTGCCTTTGCAAAGCAATTGTGCAATGCTTCTTGGCATGCTTGGAGAATTAGTTATTAAAAAGTCAAAGCTATCGGATGCAACAAACCAGGCTGGTCTGATTTTTGGCAACTTGTTATTTCATATGGTGCAAATAATCATAAAATCAAATGGCATCTACTTATAATTTTATCGTAATTGCTTCTATAGCAGTTGCCAGTTTTCCATAATAACTTCACATATAATTAGTACGTAATCTTCAGGCATAAATAACTCTCTAATTAGTCTGTAATCTGTAATTATAATGTACTTACAGACTAGTTATTTGCTTATTTGGACTCTGTAAAATAAAATACCTTCCTGATAAAAAAAATATTGAAGGACAATTGTGTAGATTTTGTGTTTGGAAATCATTCTTAGAGCTGTCAAGAAAAAGAAAGCAAGATGTAATACAGTTATTGAAAATAGAAAGTGTTCATTAGTTGGCATTTGTTTATGGCAATTGGTGATAAAAGCGGAGACACAAAATAACAGAAGGGAAAAAAAAAAGATTTACCAAAATCATATAAAAGTAAACAGACATTTTTCAGTTTCCCCTGAATCCAGTTAACGAGGAGCTCTGGGATGAGAAACAGCAAGCAAGGGTATCAGGGCTGTGATCTGGTTCAGCTGTTTATTGCAGCCTCTTCCCTTGCCTTTCCTCATTTTCCTCTTTCCTTTTCCTTTTTTGTTTTCTTTTCCTTGCATTCATTTTCTTTTTCTTTTGTCTTTTGTCTTTTTTCCCATTTCCTTTTGTATTTTCTTGTTTTCTTTTTCTTTGCCAAGTTTTTCCTTAAAGTTGAACAGTGGAAAGAAAAAGAACAGTGCTATTTGCTAGTCAATCAGAGAAACATCTCACTGGCAAGAAATGCATGAGCTAMTGGACCCTAGGAGAAGAAAGCTTCAGATCAAAGGATTTACTCAAGAATTACGTACTGCAGATGACAGTAAATCTTCAATAAATGAGCTGGTACATGACATTCCAGSAGGACAGTTTTGTGACAGCTTTAAAACTAAAGAATTAAAGTAATTCTAAAACATTTTAAATTCCCTGTTTTTTTTTTCTTTTTTGGTACTTTTCTGGGGCATTCACAGAGTGTGCAATGTGAATAATACCCTTTGCTATGTCAATTAATACATTTGCCTGCATTTCTGCAATGGTGCCTGGATGGATATGGTAAATGTGCATGTTTATAACTTTTAGTGTAAATTTCTACAGTTTTTGGTGCTATAATCTGATTATCACACATTGATACTGAGATGGGAGCACAATTTTTTTAAATCAGGTGAAAACACATTGCAGAGTTACTCTCTGACCTGGAGTTTGACCTGGAGTTAGTCCATACTGTAAAACTTTTGAAGTTACATTTCTTTAACATCACCAGACTCATCTGCCAGGTTATTTTCCTTCCTACTGACAAGAAATGGCACAGATAGAGCAAGAAGAAAGATAAACAGAGCAGGACAGGCTAAGTGATTTCCTTAAGGTTACACAGAAAACCAGAAATAAAACCATAGCTGGAATATAGGTGTTATGACTGAAATCTAATGCATAATTCTTCATACCAAGCTAAATAAAAGCTCTGTAATTGAAAGCACTGGGAAAAAAATCTTGCTGTTTTTTCTTATTTCACAAAATCACAAAATTGTTGAGGTGGGAAGGGAGCTCTGGAGATCATCCAGTCCAATCCCTCTGACCAAAGTAGGTTTAGCTGGAGCAGGTTGTCCAAGACTATTTGAATATCTCCAGGGATGGAGACTCCACAACCTCTCTGGGTAACCTGTTCCAGTGTTCAACCACCCTCACTGTAAAAGAGTGGTTTTTTAGCTTAAAGGGAATTTTCTGTATTTCCATTTGTGCCCACTGCCTCTTGAGCATTCACTGGGCACCACTGAGAAGAGTCTAGCCCCATCCTTTTTACTCCCTTCCATCAGGTATTTAAACACATTGACAAGATCTCCTAGAACCTCCTCCCGGCTGAACAGTGCCAGCTCTCTCAGCCTTTCCTCACGTGAGAGATGCTCCAGTCCCTTTAGCAYCTTTGTGGTCCTTCACTGGACTTGGTCCACTATGTCCATGTCTCTATTGTACTGGGGAACTCAGCACTGGAGACATAGTACTCCAGATGTGGTCTCACCAGGGCTGAGTAGAGGGGAAGGATCACCTCCCTCGACCTGCTGGCAACACTCTTCCTGATGCAGTCCAGGAGCCTGTTGGCCTTCTCTGCAGCAAGGCTGCATTGCTGACTCATGTTCAACTTCATGTTCACCAGGACCCACTCCCAGGTCCTTCTCCACAGAGCTCCTTTCCAGCAGGTCAACCCCCAACCTGTACTGGTGCCGGGGGTTATTCCTCCCCAGGTGCAGGACCCTGCACTTGCCTTTGTTGAACTTCAKGAGGTTCCTCTCCGCCCACCTCTCCAGCCTGTCCACCTCTCTCTGAATGGCAGCACAGCCCTCTGGCGTATCAGCCACTCCTCCCAGTTTTGTATCATCAGCAAACTTGCTGAGGGTGCACTCTGTCCTTTCATCCAGGTCATTGCTGATTAAGTTGAACAATACTGGATCCAGTATTGACCCCTGGGGAACACCACTGTTTACAGGCCTCCAACTAGATTTTGTGCCACTGAGCACAACCCTTTGAACCCAACAGTTCATCCAGTTTCCAGACAAACTCACTGTTCATTTGTCTAGTCCATGCTTCATCAGTTTGTTGAAAATCCTGCTTAAGTCAAGATAAAGATGATGTACTGCTCTCCCCTCACCTACCCAGCCAGTCATTCCATTATGGAAGGCTATCAGATTGGTCAGCCATGAATCCATGACGACTTCTCCCAGTCACCTTCTTGTCTTTCATATGATTGGAAATGGTTTTCAGGAGAAATTGCTCCATCACCTTTCCAGGGATAAAGCTGAGGCTGAGCTTCCTGTGGTTCCCTGGAGCCTAATTCTTGCCCTTCTTCAAGATAGCGGTGACAATGGTTTTTTTTCCAGTCCTCTGGAACTTTTCTCAATTGCCATGATTTTTCAAAGATAATCAAGAATGTCTTTGCAATGACATCAGCCAGCTCTCTCACCAGTCCTGGGTGCATCCCGTCAGGTCCCATAGGCTTCTGCATGTCCAACTTGTTTAAATGTTCCCTAACCTAATTCTGCTCTACCAAAGGTAAGTTCCTTTCTCCAGACTTTCCCACCGGTCTCAGGAGCCTGGGATTCCTGAAGGACAGTCTTACTGGTAAAGAACAAGACCAAGAAGGCACTGAGTACCTCGCTCTTTTCTGTGTCCTTTGTCACCAGGGCCCCTCCCTATTCAGCAGCAGCCCTACTTTTTCCTCAGTCTTTGTTTTGCTGCTCATGTACGTGTAGAAGACTTTGTTTTTGCCCTTCACATCCCTTGCCAGATTCAGCTCCGAGTGTGTTTTGGCTTTCCTAACACAGTCCTGAATGCTTGGAGAGTGTCTCTATATTGGTCCTGGGTGATATGACCATGTTTGTGTCTCTCATATGCTTCCTTTTTTCATTTGAATTTTGTCAGGAGTGCCTTGTTCATCCATGTAGGCCTTTTGCCACTTTTGTTTGATTTTCTGCTCATCCAGATAGTCTGTTCCTGAGCTTGGAGCAGGTGATTCTTGAAGTGGACCCCTCTTCCCTCCAGGACGGTCTCCCCTGGGCTTCTTCCAAGCAGATCCCTGAAGAGGCTGAACTCTGCTCTCCTGAAGTCCAGGTCTGTAATCCTGCTCTTTGCCTGCTCCCATCTCTAAGGATCCTGAACTCCACCATCACATGGTCACTGCTGCCAAGGCTGTCCCCAGCCTTCACATCTTCAACCAGTCTTTCCCTGTTTGTAAGTACAAGGTCCAGCAGAGCACCTCTCCCAGATGGCTCCTCAATCACCTGTGTCAGGGAGTTGTCACCAATGCACTCCAGGAATCTCCTGGATTGCTTGTGCCCTGCTGTGTTGTCCATCCAGCAGATACTGGGGTGGTTAAAATTCTCCATGAGGACCAAGGCCTGCAAGTGTGAGGCTTTTTCCAGTTGTCTGGAAGAAGGATTGYAACAGAGAGTCAGATGAATTGCCTGCTAGACTGTATGGCATGTTACACTGGCATGAACTATTAAATAATTTAGAACTTCTAGTTAACTATTTGAAATGGCTAGAGCTTATTAATTGCCAAGTGTTATTATTGGGTTTGATCCCTAACTGAGAAAAAAAAAAATCAGAATTTCAGTTCTGATCCTGTCATTGCATTTTGACATAGCTGAAGAATTTTGTTTTGAACTTGTAGTTTTATGCTCTAGGATAATCTCAAGCATAAAGAAATAACAGCATTTTAAGATAATAAAAATATATCCTATACTGTGGATAATAAGAAGAATTCAACGTGAAACATTTTGATTCCTTTCATTCAATATTATTAAAGAAATGGATATGCTCATACRTATGGTTTGGATTTTATTAAATGTGAATTTTCCAGAAAAAAAGTTAATGAATTTCTATCTGAAAAGTCCACTCACATGCAGTAACAATTACACAGAAGTTTAATTATTGGTGACCAACACTGCCATTGTATTTCTCCATAGTAATCAGATAATTTTGCTCCTTTGACAAAAACAAACAAACAAACAMACACACACAAAAACTAAAGACAAGGAAGAGAAAAAGGGAGAGAAGCTATTTTATGTGCTCGTGCAGTGCAGTACCCACAGACTGCATGAATGAATGTAGTATGAATGTCAAATAGAGGATGACTGTACTCCCCCATGAAGCTGCACACAGGCATTTATTTCCCATTGTTATACTACATGGYACGTGCTAGAATTGTTTGATTCACGAAAAAGAGAGGCACAGTTAAATCAGCTGTTCTCTGTGTCTGCCCTCAAATCCTGCTTTCACAAGCACGCCTATATGTAACACTGTAATCTGCCTCTTTGTGTTTCCAATCTTCCAAAGACGTAAAGGCTAGAGCCAGTAAACGCTAAGAGACCAAAATACCTTTCAGGTGAAATTCTACTCCAGAAGAAGAAAAAAAAAAAAAAGGAAAAAAAATAAAGAAAATAAAAGTCATGCTAACATTCATCTGACGCATCATATGCGCTTAAGACTTTAGGAAAAATTTTCCTTAGAAGCTCAACACTGAGCTCTTCACCCTCTGCTTTTGCTGAGCAAACACTGAGGCCCTTTACCTGTGGAGTTCGGAATCCCCCAAACTGGTAGCCCTGAGCAAAGGAGCCCTGAAAAAAACAATTTCTTTACTACATGCACAATGAGTTCGGTTAAAATCACAACGAAATAAGCAACAAGATGTTCTTAATCTCCAGAGGATGAGAGATTTTCATTCTAAGCCAGTCTTAGACTGATTTTCACACATGTGCGAAAGACTTCCTAGGCTTGTCAAAGCTGGGCCACTGAACAGCTAAAAAAACAAACAAACAACCAAAAAACTGTTAAGTATATAAGTGATAAGCAGGCAATCAAGACCTTCTGCATATTAGGATGTCGAGATAGAGTATGAGTAAACTAAGATATGCCTCATGGGTTGCAAATTATGTTTTCATTTTATAATTAAATGATCAGTATATTAACCGCTGAGGGAACAAGAATGAGAAACTAGGATTCTTCACTCTTAACGAAATATTATATATGCTGGACTTCAGAGGTCTACCTCTAAGTCCATGAATCTTTACATGAATTTGGCTCCACAATGGTCCAGCTTGAACTAGAGAACTGGAAGTGATACTGGTCTCAGTTTGTCTTAAAATACTAGTCTGAAAATTGCAACAGTTTGGGAATTGCTGAAGGAGTTTGGGCATCCATGAGTCTGGGGATCATAAGACAGACAGACAGCTGGGACAGCAGTTTTCCTACTTATTCCTACTCATGAGGCCCAACCTTCAGTAAGATTCCCATGAAGGGAAGCTGTAACAAGCCCACTGTCTGCTATAGGGGATCTCCAAGGGGTCTCAGATATCTTGCTTTCATTTCACTGTATGGACTACTTTTCTCTGCTTTCCTATTATTTTTATTTATTTATTTATTTATTTATTTATTTATTTTTCCCAACCGGGCAATTAGTTTAGACTATGGGAATTTAAAGTTCTGCTGAATAGATGGGGTCACGCTTCGTGATTGGATGTAAAACCAAAGCTACTGGAGTATCCACTTACTCAATCTCCTTGAATTAACGTCCAGCATACCATCACTTATTTAATCCACAGCCCTTTCCCCACCCACACCAGGTCTGCTTTTCCAGAAATGTGTCTTCCACTTCTAGAAGCTGGAGATCTTGCTTGTTAGGAGAGCACAGTAGCCTTTCTGATAGAAAAAAATATATACATCAGGGCTGCAATAAACCACATCTGATACTATTAAAAAAAAAAAAAGTATAAGCTTTCACATAGCATTTTAATGAAAAAAAAATCAAAATTCATGCCACTGAGTCAAAAGTCTGCCAGCTCATTTAAACCTCCAACATCTTAGATCAGTCCTGCAAGCAAATCACAGTAGACTAGGAGGCTGCTGTTTGCTCCATCCCTAAATGTTATTTRAAGCTGCCTACGACCAGAGCTCCAATTCTCAGAGATTTAAAAGAAGGAGCATGAAACATCTGTTCATTCTTCCATTTCCAAGAAACACATTTCAGATGATCCATGCTTTCATTTAAAGTTGAAAGTCCCAGAATAAATACGCCTTGTAGGCTAACCAAAAGTTAATTTGCTATTAGTTGCCAAGGCAGCCACTTGCCAGTGCTCCCAGTTTTAGCAAAACACTGGGCAGAAACAGTAGCAAAAATAAGGGGGAAGTAGGACTGGGAATCATGAATAACATTACCTAAGAGAAAAGCACCATTTCTAAAGAGACGCTGGTACTAATCCATCAATAMGGAACGGAGTAGTTCCAAAGACACCTTAGAATTACATTTATATGAAATTGTGTGGAACAAATCTAATTATATTCACAATTATAATACTTATTTTTAGCAGAGATAAACTGCTAAAATGCATAATGCAAAACACAGTACAAGGAGAGACAAATGGATTTAAAGACTACAGGAAGAAAATCTTCATCTGAAGTAAAAAATAATGAGAGGGAAGAAAATGATGGCTCTCAAAATTCTGTTTGGAAGGATGTTATTTTTCTTTGGTTTGGGGCTTTTTTGGTTGGTTGGTTGGTTGGTTGATTTCGTTGTTTGTTTTGCCTCCTTTTTTTCCTACTGGTTTTAATCACCAGGACTGTGAAATATTTTGCTCAGTGAAAGCAAACTTTCACTCCAAAATGGAAGAATAAGGAAAAAATCATATCACAGAGCTGGACAAATGAATCAGGAACCAGAGCAAGATCTACACTGGACAGGAGGGGTCACAAAAGGGAGTTTACACAGCTTTTGCCATGCTTGAGTGACACGTGCTGCTTTGTCAAAAAATGTGGAATTTATCTCACGTAAGAGATGGTTTAAATTAGTGCTGTTCACTTTTGTACTTAAGAGACAGAAATAGATTGCTCAAAGCATCATATCCACCTTAGGCACCTGTTAGAGGATGGAATTAATCACTCTCTTAAAGTGACAGGTAATGTTAACAATCAGCCAGTGATTGCCATGGTGTGATGCACTGCTTCCTCAGGCTGCATGTCCATAACCGCGTCTTGGTACTGAACTGCCTAAGAAATCACAGAATCACACAGAATCACAGAA